>NC_056733.1:616516735-616624235 GCF_019279795.1 Protopterus annectens
AAAAAAGTTTTTTAATTTTCTTCACTCTCTCTAGATATGCACAGCCAGCTCAGTTACTATCTGGACAGGACTAATTGCTTCAGGAAGTCTGATCAATTGCTTGTTAGCTTTGCTACAGGGGCAGAAGGCAAAGCCATCTCTAAGCAAACCATTTCCAGATGGATAGCACACTGCGTCAATTTCTGCTACAAGCAGCATGGTAAGCCTCCCCCTAAGGGGGTCAGGACACACTCCACCAGAGTATCCTCCACCTCTGCAGCTTTCCTCAGATAAGTCCCCAACAGGAGGCTCCCACCTGGACATCTATTCACAGTTTTACCAAGCATTACCACCTGCCTCTCTTCAAATCCAGGGCAGGGTTTGCCTTTGCAGTCTTGCAGGGCATCCTAGCCAGCCCATAGCTTTCTTGACTGCCACCACCCATTTCTTCAGCTTTGGGGATCTACCCAAATGTGATGACTGCAACAGTGAAACATGAACATAGTACAGTTGTATACACTTAGCATAAATATAGATGTTCAAGTGTATTCACTGTTGCAGTCCTAGTTTCCCTCCCTCCATCCCCCTTTTTTCTCTTTTTCCTTTTGTTACCTGTCTTCCTTGTTGTTCTCCTTTCCTTACTTTCCTTACAAGGGACGTATTGGTATTTATTTTCCACTGGTGGAGTTCTTCCACCAGAACCTGGCCTCCGACTTTGGGGACTCCTGACAGGTTAGGGAAGAAAAAACGATGTAATGTCATCGGCTGCCTTACTTTATACCACTGACGACCTGACATCAGTCCTCAAGCGACAGCAACCGATGAAGAAATACTAAGTCTCTGGTATTCGGGAAGGCCGAGGGCTACCCTGGCAGGGATAACCTAAATGTGATGACTGCAACAGTGAATACACTCGAACATTTAAATTTATAGTAAGTGTACACAACTGTACTTTCTTTTTAGTGCCAAAGAAAACATGGTACTGGAGACCAATTTTGGATCTCACCAACTTAAATAAGTCAGTTTGACTCACCAAGTTTCAGATGGTCACGGTTCAGTCCATTCTCCCTTTTTCTGGGCAAGGACGACTGGATGTGCTGGATAGACGTTCAGGATGCATACTATCACATAAACATGAACAGCTGATCCAGAAAGGAACTTGCATTTCTGTCTGGGAGCCAGTCATTACCAGTTCAGAATTCTGCCATTTGGCATCACCACAGCCCCCAGGTTGTTCACCAGATGTATGGCAGTAGTGGCAGCTCACTTGAAACTGCAAGGATTCCGGGTGTTTCCATATCTAGACGACTGGGTCATTACCGCCCCGACCAGGCATTATTTAATAAGGGCAAGAGATCAGGTTCTCCAAATGTGTTCTCATCTGGGGAGAACTCTAAACTACAAGTCTCAACTGGAATCAACTCAGGATTTGGAGGTCATGGGAGCAGCACTGTTCAACACAGTCATTGATGACTTCTCTGCCTCCCTCAAGAGTGCAAAGTGTAAGAACACAGGTCAGAAAAATAATCTTCAGTACCAAGAATTCAGCCCGCTTGGTCCTTCATGCTGTGGTATCAATGTCAGCAGCAGTAACACTAGTACTTTTAGCCAGATTTTACATGAGGATTCTACAGTGGATGCTAGAGACACAATGGTCGATACTTTATCAACCCAATGTCAGCTCTGATTCGAATCACTCACATATGCAAGGGACAGATCTCAGGTGGTGGATTCAATCAGATCAGGTTCTACAAGGCTATACATTCATTCCCCCTCAGCCCAAAGCCATAGTGACCACTGACGCTTCCCATTTGGGGTGGGGAGGTGGGGGACATTTTTTTGGAAAAATGGTCCAAGGCACTTGGTCTCTCAAAGAGGCTGATTTGATTATCAATGTCCTAGAGATGAGAGCAGTGCTTTTAGCACTGCAAGCTCTTCAGAATCCCTCTTCCTTCAGGGATAATTAAATTCAAACAGACAATATGTCAGCAGTTTGGTAAGTCAACAAACCAGGAGGGACCAGATCTTACCCCTTTTGTTGAAAAGCTCTCTGAGTGTGGCAATGGGTGATCTCATTCAAATGCTTTTTCATAGCAGCGCACATTCTGGGGAAGTTCAGTGTGACAGCAGACAAGTTGAGCAGGTGTATTCTTCTACCTCACGAGTGGTCTCTTACCAAGAATTTGATGGAAATGATTTTTCGTCAGTGGAGCCAACCTTGCTGCAACCTTTTTGCTTCTCCCCTAAACAACAAATGCAGCAGCTACTTTGCCCTAATCCCCTCACAGGGGGAATCGCTGAGGGATGCTTCACTTCATGATTAACCCTCAGTCTACTATACGCCAATCTACCAATACCTCTAATTCCAAATTTCCTACAGAAAGCTGCCATGTTGAAAAGCAAAGTCATCCTCATTGCACCCTTCTGGCATCAACAAATTTGGTTCTCCTTCCTTTGGCCTCACTTACTTCACCAACTTTGGATCCAATTCCAGACCTCCTGTCTCACCCAACAGGCATGATCCATCCAGACATATCAAACCTCAGGCTGACTGCCTGGCTTCTCCATTAACTTTAATAGCCAGGCAACCTATGCTTTCTTCTCCTGTCCAGCATATTTTCGCATAAGCCTTCAACATGTAAACTCTATTCCAGTAAAGGAAAAGATTTGTGTATCGGGCACATCAAAATCATTTTGAACCTTTTTCAACTCCTATACATAACATCCTTGAATATTTGGCCCTACCTTTTAAAGGAGCTAGTTCCTCAATCGTAAAAGTCCAGTTAACAACAATATCAAGCTTTCACATTGGTTTTGAAGGTTCCTCAGTAGCCTCTTATAAGCTGTACAGAGCTTTCTTGAGAGGCACTCTGCTTTTAAGACCTCCCTTTAAAGGCCCTTCTCCCCCATGGGACCTCAATCTGTTACTGCGGGCGCTTATACATTCCCCCTTTGAACCAGCAGCTAAGTGTGACTTGAAATGTCTTGGAAAACATTTTTTCTAGTAGCCATTACATCTGTTCGACAAATTTCAGAAATTCAGACATTGTCTTTAAAACCTCCATACTTTATTTTTCACAAGGATAGATTTGCATTACGACCCAATGCATCCTTTCTTCCCAAGGTGGGGTCAGAATCCACTATCAATCAGTCCATTAATTAGCCAGTTTTCTTCCCCAAATTTACTAACAACAGTGAATATGTGTTACATTTACTTGGATATTTACAGACAATTACGTTTTTACCTGCATAGAATAAGACATAAGAAAAACAGATCAGGTATTTCCTTTGTAGACTTTAAATTGGGAAAACCAATTGCCAGAGTAACCTTAGCTAGATGGCTAACTGATTTGCATATCATTTATTTATAATAAAAAAAAAAAAAAAAAAAATCATGTGTTGCATTACCACAACCAGTATAAGCTCATTCAACTAGATCCATGGCAACGTCTTCATTTTTTCTTTCCAGGATGTCCATAGACATACTGTATGTGCAGCAGCTACTTTGGCTACTCCCCATACCTTTGTTACTTATTACAAAATTGTATCTGATCTCCAGAGAGAGAGAGAGCATCTTTTGGTTCAGTTGTGCTCAGGAACATCCTTCCTTGAGTCCACCCAGGACTTTAGGTAGCTGCGGACTTTGATTCATCAGTTGAGGATAGAATGAAAATTTACATCAGGTAAAGAATTTGTGTACTTACCATAACATTCCATCTGTGTTGTTCATTTTCATTCTTCCTCATCTTCCCATTCACCAACCCCCATCCTTTGAAAACTTATGGAAGAATGAGCCTTTAGGGGGCATCATTGTCCTTTGTATTGAGCTCCAGATATAGTCTTTTTATGTACTGACTGCATACAATTTTTCACCTTCTTTATCTATGCATAGTAAATATTTCCTTTCTGGCAAAAATCCGCAAACAAGATCTGAGGTAACTTAAGATTGGTGGATTAGGGTAAGGGAGAAGCTCAAGAGTCTTTGGTTGCCACAAGCTTTAGCAACGGCAGAGTCTGATCTGAGGGATCGGATCTGAACCCATCAGGTCAGGAAGAATGAAAATGGATAACACCGATGGATTGTTGTGGCAAATGCATAACTTCTTTTTTTCCTTACCTTAACTTAATGGATTTATGAGTATATACACACACACACACACACACACACACACACACACACACACACACACACACACGTCTGTGTATGTGTAGGTTTGTGTATCATTCATTTGATCAAGTGTTCTAAATATTGTCAGTCTTTTTTTCTATTTTCTTTATTAGCACCCATTTTATTTCCTGCCATTTTTATCTAACTTGTCTTTATATTAGTGCTGTTTTTTTGCATGTTTAAAATGTTGGAGTTACATAGTGTTAAATACTGCCATCCTCTCTATGTGGGAGGGTGTGTGTGTGTGTGTGTGTGTGTGTGTGTGTGTGTGTGTGTGTGTGTGTGTGTGTGTGTGTGTGTGTGTATATACTGAGAGAGAGAGTGTGAGAGGAGGAGTGAGAGAAATATATGGGTATATGTAAACAGCCTTTCCCTTAAGAGAGCTATCGCATCTATTCCTTCCCAAAGAATTCTTCATTACTAAAAAGTTCTGACCATTGAGAAAATATTTGCAATAGAAACATACTGAATGATTCTGGAGACTGTCGGGGCAGCAGAGTGATGCAGTGTTTAGCAATATTGCCTCCTAAAGCTTAGTCCTCCAGTTTGGTTCTCAGCTGGGATACTTTTATTAGAGGATGCTCCCTTGTAGCCATGTTGGGTTTTGCTATGTGCTTTGGTTTTGTCACATCCCAATGATGTGTTGTAGATAAATTCCAGTCCTTCATGTTGTCTCTGGATGCGGGTGTGTGTGTGTGTGTGTGTGTGTGTGTGTGTGTGTGTGTGTGTGTGTGTGTGTGTGTGTGTGTGTGTGTGTGTGTGTGTGCGTGTGCATCCTGTGATGGGCTTCCACTGTGTCATGTGTAAGTCCCCACTGAATCTCCAACTGGGTAAAGTGGAAAACAAGAGAATGGGTGAACGAATGAATGCTGCCAAAGATCAGGGCCTTGGAAGAGAGGCACAATTGTTAGCTTATAGAATGCTTTTCAGTTCAGGTGACAAAAAGGAGATTAGTAGGATAAGCAGTTTTATAGATGAGCTCCTTTTATTGTCCATGGCAGGAGAATGCAGCAATATGGCCCTATGGATGTATGAATGCTGAGAGCATAGTGATGGAGCTAACTTCTATTGTCAGGTAACTCCAATACTGTCTTGCAGCTGCTATTTTTGTTCCAAACACACAGAGGTATGGTGACTGCTTCACATAACTGTACTTTTTTTATTCAGTGCTCTAGTTTAAAAACAAAAAGTGTTGTATTGATGCAGGCAAAAGTTGTTTGCAGACAATTTAGCCTAGTTTTCATTAAGATGCAGTCACTGTGTTTGTCTTCTTTGCAGTAACCTTTGTGTCATTCTTGCTTTCAGCACTTTTACAAAAATGATTCACGTTGTTGTTAATTTATTTTTAGTGGGATTATTCCTACTGCAGAACAACAAGTTGTAGAAATTGAAACTGAACCAGCTGTACCCACCATTCCGAGCACTGCAGAAACAAACAGAAACAATGAAAATATTCCTATAATAAAAAGATTGTAAGTACCAGATAGCTTTGTTTTTGTGTAACATCTGAAAACTTCAGTGATTTAGTTTGGCATGTAACAGTGAGGATTAATGATATAAGCTGCTAATGAGCTTCACCCTCTAGTTTAGAGTTTGAATTCCTCAGCATTCGTTTGACTGGTTTATGCTGCAGATCAAGTCACATAACCAGGCAGTGCCCTTGGGTCAGATCTGAAAAGGAACTTGTGTCTAGTGAGTTTACCTGTTAACAGACAGTTAAGCATAAATAATTGGGATTTAGTGTGCATATTTTCCTCACTATTACCATGGACACCTACAGCAAATTTATAGATGACTAGCAGTAGTGTATTACACATCCATCTGAAATCTGAATCCCATAGTCCGCTGTCTGCTGTGGAACCGTACAGATTTTGATATTTAGAAGGTGCATTCATTTTTTTTGCTTTGCTCCCTGAATGGGCTATGTATGTATGCTTGCAGCACAGATTCCTTGTGATGAGCTGGGCTTCAACAGGAGTTAGTGGAGTTCTGTATGTAATCATCACTTTAACAGTAGGAGTTTGATATAACTTTTATTTCTGGATTCTTAACTTCTCGATCTGCAAACCTGGCAAGGCTTGCCAGCCTAATTCTAAAACCATCCTAGAAGTAGGCACCATTTTCCCCTGCCATTCATTCATTGAGTACCTGGAATGTCATTCAAGTACAGCATTGGATCTAGCTGGATCCTCTGCTCCAGAGATGCATTCTTCTGATCTTTTGATTTTAGTTTTGTGTGTTCTGATCAGAGTGCCTTCTTTGGTGCCATTGGTTCCAACATTGTCTTTCTAAGCTTTTGAGAGGATCTTAGCCCATAACTTGACCATGGAAAGGGGATGTTTCTGATATCTTAGCCCCCCCCCCCCAAAAAAAAGAAAACTATACAGTGTATCTGTAACTATCAGCACTTATCTTTCCTCTAAAGGACAGCCCGGTTCTGATGGCCTCCATCATTCCCTTCCTCAACGGACCTAAAACACGTCTGACTCTTCAACTCTGCCCCCACCTAAAGTGCACAGAAAGTATAAGTGCAAAAGGACTTCCCTCAAGAGTCTGTCACCGAGAACACTGAGCTTAATGAATGCAAAGGATCCCTTAGAACTCCCCTGAGGACACTACTTTTGAGATTTAATGAAGTTATAGAGACAAAGAAGGAATTTGCTCGATACCCCTTCCCCAGATGAGGAGGCATTTTTTTCTGGCTCTCATAGCCGGCCCTTGTACTTCTGGGGTGGTCCCTCCTCCTGATCCCCTTATTGATGTGGTCTCTGCTGAATGTTTTGTGAGATCTTGATGAAGTTGAACTGATCACTCTTTGACGAGATAGTGTTTGTTCCTCCCAAAGATCATCCTCATTGCTGTAAATGACCTTGTGTTGATACAATCATGATTGCATCAGCCACCAAAAAAGAGCTGTCGGTGGAGAACTGCACAAGCCATTTTCTCAGAGCTCCCATCTGTTTGGTGCCCTCACCACACTTTGAACTGGTCCTGAGTTAATCCTGCTCCATCCTTGGCAGACAAGATATTTATTTTATTGTTTTGCACTTCGATTAACTGTTGGAGTGCTACTGCTTTATTTTTACATTATTTGTTGATTTTGTCTTTATCAATCTAAAGGTCCATAATACTTGAAATTACCTTCTTAAGGTACTTTTAAGTTATTTTGTTGCAACATTGCACTCACAAGCAATCTTAGTGCTGTTACTTCAAGAGGCTAGCAATGCCAGAAGATTTAAGATCTTTGCTTGGAAGTGTTTGCATAGATATTTTTTTTATACCCCAAGTAGACTCCAAAGAATTTTTCCTCAGGTAGACAGCAGAGGTTGGAGGTGTAATGGGGAAGAAATAAGTAATTGGGAACATATTTTCTGGGAGAACATATTTTCTGAGAGTGTAATGAGTTAGCAGACTTTACAGATTTTGTGTAGACTACTCTGTCAGAGTTACTGGGTGAACAAATTGGTGCAATTAAGGAAATGATTTTTTTTGAGCTATGGCACAGAATCGGAATTGCTTAGACATAGTAAGGCCTTGCTGAGTCTAATCATGGTGTCTGCCAAAATAGCAATTGCTAGAAAATGGAAATTAGTCTAAGCCAACTGTACCAGAAGTGCTAAATATAATAACAGAGGTAAAACTGGAATTGAGATCTTTAGAAAAAGTAGGAGGAAATTACATAGAAAAAAATGGGAATTGTGGGCACAATACATACAGAGGAGAAATGAGTTTTTAAAAAGGCAGGATTTGAATGAATCATGTAATGTTTGACTGAAAATGACTGAATAGATCATATAAGTGATGTATGATTGCAACTAAAATTGTCGGGATGATTTGTTTTCATTTATACAAATGTATGATTGCCTGTGTCTTAACTGATAATTTACAAAAAATATTCCGTTTTTAAAAAAGAGGTTAGCAATCCCCTTGTGCAGAACAAATGCCCAGAAAGTAAATTTTATCTGTAACACTTTCCTTAGAACTGAAACCTGTAACTTAGTGTGGTTAAAACAAATCCATTGTGTAGAGACAAGTTTAGAGCAGCTAGTTTGCAGATTAAACAACACTACTATCAAATCTTACCACAATCTAACCTACTCTAGTGCCAAATCCCAGAGACCACTCAAGGAGACCTCTGTATAACCCAGTCCACGATCTGAAGTAGCCCATCCAAGTACAGGTCTGGGCAACATGGATATGCAATTTCCAAATGTCTCATATGTCTCTGTAGCCAGCTTGGTAAATATGGGCATCCTCAGACAATGCAGCAATTGTGTTTGTGTTCACAGACAACCATTTAATCCTTAAAGAAGCAAACAAAGCATGTGAGGGATTGTTTGGTGGTTGGCATAATGGTTAAGGTATTTACCTCATAGACACAAGTTACAGGGTTTGATTCTCACCTTTGAAGGGAAATTGGCTATGCTTAAAATTGCCTACAAGGACAACTAACATAGTATTACCTATGAGATACACATACAGTTTTTCACTGGAGGCAAATATCTTGTATACAAACTTGGTTGTCAATAACTCATACACTTGACATCTACCACACATAGTGCCCACCACACACACACAAACCAGCTTATCCTGAGGCACTAAAAAGCAATCTTAAACCTGAAAAGATCTCCTAAGCCTATAAATGACAATGGATATCCTCAGCAATGCCAAACATCAGACCCAAGCTTACACCCATTGGAACCCCAAGAGAAAAGCCCATAAGGCAAGCAAACTCATTACCCAGGAGTCTTTTGTTATAAGGGACTCCACTGTATAGGTTCATAGGACGATACTAGGTTATTGGCCTGGAGGCCCTTATAAGCCTAGCCAAGAATTTTGCTCATGTTCTCACAAAATCAGCACCCGTTTCCCCTGTCCTGCAGGGACAAAGGTGGGATCCCAGGGGTGTATTTTCTGTTTCCCATCCAGCTGTCCAGGTTCCTCTTAAAGAGGGCTAATGAGGTACTCTGCTTGACATGGAGAGAGATTCTATTCCACAGATGGGGGGGGAGTCTTTGGGACATAAATCTGTCTTGATGTATTTTATTTAATGGGAGTTGTTTTTTCTCTTCCTTTTTATCTATGGTGTGAAGAAGCACGAATTGGTGTGAAAGTGCTTACCTTTTATTAAATCATGGATTTATCTGAGATTTTTACAGCTGTGGCGTGGTGTTTTCATCTTTTATTCAGATTTGCATTTTGTTGGTTTACACCACACTTGCCCTTGGGAGTGTTGCCCTTTTGATATAAATCTACCCCACCAACAAGTTCTGTTAGTGTCATAGACCGGGTTGAGGCCTTGCGTGTGGGTTATACAAGTGGAGTTTGACTTACGGATATGCAGCAACTCCATCAAGGCTGTGTCTGAGATGGCCTTGTATGCCAAACACAGGACACCTATGAGCAGTCTGTACAAGACTGAGTACAGGGACAGGGCTTTTAGCCTGTCTGTATAGGATAAGTGTTTGAGACCCTGGATTTTCCTGGTCAGGAACATCTGTCATCGCTCCAGCTGCTGCATGTGCTTGACAAGGTACATGCCGAAGGCGACATTGTACTCTATAATGGGTCTGATAAGGGAGGAGCACAAGGATGTTATGACCTCCTTGTTTCTGGATGAAATACCCTCACTTATGAAGTGGGCCATGTAGAAAGCCTTCCGTACAACGGAGGCAATGTGGTGGTCAAAAGTCAGGTTGCGATCAACCTGGGTGCCCAAGTCCCTCACGACTGATTGTGTGCTCAGTACATTGTTATTAATGTGATAATTAGTGGGGACACCGTTTTCCCCAAAGGAGATAATGATGCATGTCTTGGCATTCAGTTTGATGCCATGCTTCTGGCACCAGTCAGTTTGGGTAAGGCCCTCTTGGAGGATGTTCACATCACTAGGGAAATTTAAGACCGCGCAAAGTTTGCAGTCATTTGCAGACTTGGATGGTCACAGAACACTAGATGTTATGTTGTTCTTCTTGCCTTCATTCTTACTGGATGGGGTCGGAGCTGATCCTCAGCTCTGACTCTGCCGAATACATTAGCTCAAAGTCTTTCACTTGGCTCATGGCGGAATACCTATCCCATCATGTATTGGAGCAATCCCCAGATCTCGTTTGCCACTTGACGAGTTTGGATGCTCTCTCCTTGGCCATGGCTGAGTGTTTTCAAATTTACTATTGATGGTTGTTTTTTCATCAAAATCTTATTAGAGTTGCTTTAGATCCTAGTCTTAGACAGTTCATCTTTCCTACAGTATTCCATGTACCTTTTTTATTGCCTGTTGTGTTGTTGTTTGTTGGCCGTCATTTTTTCTACAAGGCCCTATCCTGTCCCTGTCAAATTTTCATTAGTAGTAGTTTGTGTGTATATTGCTTTTAGCTTGTTTGAGTTGTAGAACTAAATGTAAACCCGTTTAAGTTAGAGGGTTTGTTGTCGTGTGTTCCCCTTTAGCTCAGCTTGGTCCGTTTAAGTTAGAGCCTAGCACCCGTTTAACTTGGAGGGTAGAGCTGCGTTTTCCCTGTAGTGGTTTTTCTCTGTGTTTGTCTTTAGGGTGTTTATAGTGTTAGTACTACTTACTGCTGTTCAAAATCTTTTGGTGTACAATATGTCTAAAGAGTCCAGAGATAAGGAACCCAAGCTCTCTGGGTTCAAGAAATGCCAACAGTGCTGGCAGAAAATGTCTATAACTGATGGGCACAGTGTGTGCGTGTACTGTTTAGGGGCTATTCACCTTCAGGAATCTTGCAGTTTTTATCACTCCTTCAGCTCTCGAGTGTTGCATGAGAGGAAAAACAAATTGATTTTAAGAGGTTTATTAAAGCCTACTTTTGATGAAGCTTTACAAACTGCTTCAATATTGAAGTCCCCAACTACTAGTGACAAATTGAAAAAACTTTCCTCTTCATCCTGTTCCTCGGCTCATTCCGAGCCACCAAAGAAAATTGTTAAACTTACTAAAAATGTATCTCCTCTGCTCCACCACCTTCAGAACTGAGGGAGAGAGTTGGTGCAGACAAATCAAGTCTATCAGTTCCAAAGTCTTCGGAACCGATAAAGATTACTTCTCGGAGCAGGTCCGTTGAATTAGAACTGGTTTCTCCGACCTTGAGATCCCCTATTCTTCAAAGGTCTTGATCTCCTACACTCTCATCCAGGTCTTCTAGGAGCTTATCAGATGATTATGTGGACAGGGTGGTGCACAGGCTTTTGAAGTTGATGGCGCTGGCTAAATTGTTTTCAGCTCCAACCGCACCAGTCTCTGAGACATCCAAGATGACTACATCCACTGTTCCTCCTCCGAGCCAAGCTGGATCTTCGGAGATGGAATGCCAGATACCTCTTGCGGTAGACCCTTCGGTTCTGAGACCCCTTCGGGACTCTTTGGAACCGTTACCTGCTCTGACACTATCGGTGCTGTCCGGAGTGTCTAGGAGCTGTAATTCTCCAGTCAGCTCCGGGGGGGGGACTGTCGGACCCGAATTTCTTTGTTTCCGAGTCTACCCCTCAGTGCATCAGAGCAGGTGAGCTCAGCTGCTACATCAGCCTCAGAGCCAGTCTCCTTGGGGCTGGGGATTTCCTCTGTTTCCTCAGAACCGGAGGTGTCCTTGGAACTGGGGGGATGGGCCTTCGGAGTGATGAGGAGTGTGCTGTCCCCACCTACAGCGCTCTACTCAAGGATACTGGCATTCTTTCCCCTCAAGCACCGGCGTCTGCTTTGGCACCATCCCATCCACAGGGCAGCAGAGATTCAGGGTGTCTGGAAGTCACATTGGGTGAGCCCCACTCTTCTGAGACCTCCCCAGACTACCTGTCTGAGGAGTCTCCTCGGAAGAGAACATGCAAGAGGAAGCATATAGACTCCCCTGATGAGTCCATCACTTCAGACACTGACCTCAATGAGGCAGAAGGGTCCACACAGTCATCCTCTGAAGATGTCTCTTTCTCAGATATCCTAGAGATCCTAAAACAGGGAGGCGGTTGGAAGCCCATTAACCCTTCTGATGAGGAGTCAGTATACCTGAAGGCCTTCGGATCTCAACCTTCAGCCTTCTGGGTGTCTCAGCCTTTCGATGAGCTTCTGGATTTGGTTAGCCGAAAGGCATGGGAGTCACCAGTCACTATGGAGCCAGTCCCTCAGAGGCCAAATAAGTTCCTTTCAGCCCCTTCGGATAAGGATTTCCTTTCAAAAGGTGTACCTGTAGATGCTATGGTGGTAGCAGCAGCCACCAAGAAGGAACTCTGAGACATTCTCGTCTGTCCATCCACCGAATAAGGATTCCTGAACAATAGACAGATATAGGAAGCTTTTTTTTTCTCGTCATTGACTTTCACCCTCAGATCTCTGCACTATCTTACACATTTTACAAGACTTCAAAGAGATCTCCTGAAGGAGATGCTCTCCAAGGTTCATTAGCTGTGGGGGGTCTCAGAAAAAGTGACCTCTCAGCTATCTACCGTAAATTCAATAGTCAACTCCTCCATGAGACTGATCTCCTATGCAGCCAATGGGGCAAGTAGAGCTGCGGGTTCAGGAGTTTCCCTTAGGAGACACTCCTGGATGCATTTGTGTAAGTTTGCAGAACCTTTCAAGTCTACCTTTACCAATGCCCCTTTTGATGGTTCCTCACTCTTTGGACCTAAAGTCAAAGACATACTCACCAGATGAGAGCAGGAAAGAAAAACTCTCCCTGCTGTTTGAGTATGTTTTTCCGTACCTTCAGGACCTTATCCTAAAGACAATAACCACAGTTTCAAGGATAGTGTGCCCAAAAAAGCTAAAATCAAATAAAGAAAGGCACACAAGTGGAGATACAGCACAATGTATTCAAAAAAGGCTTTATTCCACACAATAGTAAACACCAATAAAATGGAAGAGTCGTTTTCATCCAAACCAAGTCAGACTTCATCAGATAACACACATCAAGCTGACGAGTTCCTTTTAAAAGTAAATTCAAAAGGTTTCATCCAATCATATGAACCCAAGTTAATCAGACCACATACTGAGTAGGTAAAACCCCATAGTTCCTTTAAAATATTTCTTGTAAGATGTCAAAAGCTTTCACAAATACATTCACTAGGGTTGCTCATATTTTGAACATACCTTAAAACCTCTTGAGCAATTATAAAAATAATATACAAATAAGTGACTTAGTCAAAAAGTGACTCAGTAAAAAAGTTTTACGTAGAAACATTTTGGTTGAAAAATATAATAGTTTAAAACAGTATGTAAATACTACCATCTTAATGGCTAAAAGATAAACCACATCCAAAAAATACATTGTGTAAGTTTATGATGGACTGAATGTCAATATGAGACATAAAAAAAGCATAAAATTCTGTAACCATATAACACCAATACCTAACTATTGTAGTAAATCTACATAAAAGCACAATAAATAGTTTTTTTACAGTGCAATACTAATTTAGCATAATTTGATGTTGGTGCACATTTTAACCAATAGAGCAGCCAAACTGTGATTTTACAACCGAAGTTTTAAAAGAGGGGCAATGCTGATATACTCGTTGAGCCCAGGTGGTCTCCCAGAATCAAGGGTGACCTGCCAAAAAAGTTCCTGGTACTCAAGGTGAGCCTCCCAAGGGCCACCCCTAATGTCCATAGGAACTTGCTCAACCACAAAGAATACAAAATATAAAAAATACAAAATTAGCACCAGCACAAGTCAAGGTGTGCTTATACAAGGCATTTTTCTCATTAGATCTCTTGATGTCGTAGTAGTAGTGCTCATATGTACGTTTCTTCAATCTAAGCTCCATTTTCCGTATGTAAAATGCCTGGCATGATGAGCAGGAAGCCAAATAAACAACTCTGTTGGCATTGCAGTTGGAAAAAGCACGACTAATGACATCTCTTCCCCCTACTTTGAATGTGTACTTTGTCACAGTCAACAGTATGCACACACTGTGCACAAGCACCACACTTAAAGGTACCAAATTTCTTACGTTTAGTCTCTGACAGGTGTATGCGAGTCAAAGAGGTCCTTAAGGTTCCTGCCCTTCCTATACACAAAGTTCAAGGGTTCTTTTCCCAAGGTAGTCAAATCAGTGAAATTAAGGAATTGCTCCCATTCCCTATTGATGTGTCTTACAAGAGGGGCATTACCCTCAAAATCCATGGGAATAATCCTGTTAATCAGTTTACCCACTGGTTTAATAGTTGGGGTCTCTAGTGGGCCCCTTCCTAACAAGGGAAAATAGAGATCTGTTCTTTTGGATAGTACCCCCCCTAAGTTTTTTCACCAAATGCTGGGGGTATCCCCTTTCGTAAAAAAATCTTTCCAGTGTATCACATTCAAGTTCAAAGTCATCATTGTTAGAAGTCAAACAGCTCACCCTCATTAACTGCCCCTTAACAATTCCTATTTTTTGATGTAAAGAGTGTGCACTATTAAAATGCAAGTACGAATTGGAGAAGGTCTCTTTACGATAAACAGTGGACTTAAGTCCTTGGTCAAGCTTATGAATACTCACATCAAGGTACTCCATTCTATCATAGGCAACCTTGTGGGTAAATGCCAAGAAATTAGTGGTGTTACCATGAAAGTCCATGAATCTCACAAGTTGGTCCTCAGTACCTGTCCAAAAAAGACAGATGTCATCCAAAAACCTCCTGTAAAAGGACCAACATTCCCAAAACTCAAAACCCAACACAGACCAACTTTGCCACCATGATAGGACAATGTTGGCATAGGTGGGCGCACAGTGGGCTCCCATTGCCACGCCTGTAACCTGTTGGAAAAATTCACCAGCAAAAAAAAGGAAATTGTTTTTCAACACAGTCTCCATCAAACATAATATCACATGTAAGTGGTGAGAACTAACACCCTTCTCTACCAAGGCTTCTTCCAGCCATTCTAGACCTATCTCATGGGGAATAACCGAGAAGAGATCCTTAATGTCAGTAGTGACAAACAACATACTCTCAGTGTTTGTTTAAATTGTGATCAGTACACCTGAGAAATTCCCACAAATCTTTAAGGATCTCATTCTCAGTTCCCCACACAGCTTTAAGTGTTGGATCTACATATTTGGCCAGAGGGGCAGTTTTGGAGCCTTCAGCTGAGACAGTGGGTCTCAAGGGGGTGGGGTTGATGTGGTCCTTGTGGACCTTGGGGATACCAAAAATGCTGAGTACCATAGGCCTAGTGTTGACAGGATAATTGTGTGTCTCAAATCAATAAGCCCTTCAAGTAATAAATCCTTAAGTAATAATTCAATCTTCCAATGGGCAATATTGATTTCATTCCTTGACATACCAGTGTAAGTACAGGTGTCACCCAAAAGGTCCAACATTTTAGCCTCATAATTAAGTCCATAATAACCGTACCCCCCCCCCTTTTGTCAGGTTTCATAACCCATGTGTTTTTGACTCTCCTCAAATGCTCAGCAGTAGCCGATTCCTCTCCACTAAGGTTAAAACTGCATTTGTGTGTAGGCATTGTGGTTCTAAGTTCCCTTTCAACAACAGCCTCAAAATTGGCCAACTGGGGGTGCAAAGGAGGGTTAAACACATTTCTCCTAGGCTTGTCGCACTTAACAGAACCACTGGTGTTATTAAATGTCAGTTCTAAGTTGATCTTGCGTACAAAAGTTTTAAGATCCAAAATTAATTTTCTCAAGTCACACTTTCTGTTAGGTACAAAATTAAAACCTTTTGAAAAAAGGTTAAAGTGCTTAACAGTAAGATTGATGTTACTGTAGTTGAAAATATGGTAACCTCCATAAGTGTTTAAAGCCGTCAACTGTAACAGTGTGTGAGAGAGAATCAGAACCTGCCTTTTCTACGACCACCCCCCACCCCCGTTTCCCTCCACAAAAGGAGTGGTTGTGGTTGTAGTAGTGTAAATTTTGATTCCCAAGTCTCTCAGACCTCTGGGAAATCTGCTGCCCCTGGGAGTCTTCTTCATCTATGGGTTCACGTAGATGGTCATCATTCAAAGGGTAGTCTATGTAAAAGCCCCCACTGTCTGTGTGCACCATATTTTTACACCTATTTGATGTAGGGTAACATTTTTTGTCCCTGTATTCTAAAATGTCCCTGTTTAACTTCTTAATTTTTCTTTTGACCGCCAATGAACATTTCTTGTCCACATCCCCCAGAATATTGTAGTATTTTAGTTTTTCAGCCTCAATAGTAAACATCAAGTCACTCATGGCATGTTTATTCAAATTCTCTATCTGTGAGTTTGTTACCCATAGTAATCTCATTCTGTCTAATAATAAGTTTAACAACATCCAAACCACATTAGTTAAACACTTCAATTAGTTCATCAAAAATGTCAGAACCTGTATTGATGTTATTTGGAAATTTATATAACCTTAACCCTTTGGGGACAATGCCTCTGTTAAGGCATTCCTTTAAATAATCATTATCAATGCATAACATTTTAAACTTTGGTAGTAAATCAGATAGTCTGCTTAAACACTTATGATAACTTTCCCCTTCCCCAACAGACTCAACCACAGATTCGATTGTGTCAAATACATATCTGATATTTAACTAGCTTTTAAAGTCTCTGTTATTTACAGCCGAAGCTGTATTATTGATAGATAAAGTCACCTTTGTTTTGTACTGCTCGTCCATTGCCTCCATCCAGAACGCCACCAGATCCAGCTTTGACACCAGCAAAAACGGCACCAGAAAAAGAAAGGTTTGAACTTCCCAAGCCACGACCAGGTTGTATTTGGCTATGGGAGACAATACTGCCCAAATTGGTTCGCCCCTCATTGTCACCGTCACATAGGGAAGTTGCAGGAGGTGATGCACTTCATTACCCTTCCTGGTTACATGGAGTAGATCCACCAGATCACAAACCAGCCAACGAATGGCCGATAGGAGTTAACAGTTCCACCAGTTGGGACAGCTGGCCTATAAGCCTTCTGTTTTCCCCTACATCATCGTTTCTTTCTCCCAAAAGTGGAGGTGAGGATTCATTACTCTCCATACCTTGTACCAAAGCCAATAACCACAGTTTCAAGGATAGTGTGCCCAAAAAAGCCAAAATCAAATGAAGAAAGGCACATTAATTGGAGAGACAGCACAATGTATTCAAAAGAGACTTTATTCCACACAATAATATACGCCAATAAAATGGAAGACTCGTTTTTGTCCAAACCAAGTCAGACTTCATCAGATAACACACATCAAACTGACATGTTCCTTTTAAAAGTAAATTCAAAAAGTTTCATCCAGTCATATGAACCCAATTAAGTTAATCAGACCACATACTGAGTAGGTAAAACCCCATAGTTCCTTTAAAATGTTTCTTGTAAGATGTCAAAAGTTTTCACAAATACATTCACTAGAGTTGCTCATATTTTGAACATACCCTAAAACCTTTTGAACAATTATAAAAATAAAAATAATACACAAATAAGTGACTCGGTTAAAAAATGACTTGGTAAAAAAGGTTTATGTAGAAACATTTTGTTTGAAAAATGTAAATACTACCATCTAGTGCCCAAAAGGTAAACCACATCCAAAAAATACATAAAGTGCAAGTTTGATGGACTAACTGAATGTCAGTATGAGACATAAAAAAGCATAAAATGGTGTAACCATATAACACCAATACCTAACTATTGTAGTAAATCTACATGAAAGCACAATAAATACTTTTTTTTTTACAGTGCAATACTAATTTAGTATAATTTGATGTTGGTGCACATTTTAACCAATAGGTTATAAAATCACAGTTTAGCTGCTCAAAGTTTCAAGAGGGATAATGCTGATATACTCGTTGAGCCCAGGTGGTCTCCCAGAATCAAGGGTAACCTGCCAAAAAAGTTCCTGGTACTCAAGGTGAGCCTCCCAAGGGCCACCCCTAATGTCCATAGGAACTTGCTCAACCACAACGAATACAAAATTAGCACCAACACAAGTCAAGGTGTGCTTATACAAGGCATTTTTCTCATTAGATGTCCTGATGTCATAGTAGTGCTCATATATACACTTCCTCAATCTACGCTTCGTTTTCCCTATGTAAAATGCCTGGCATAGTAAGCAGGAAGCCAAATAAACAACTCCATTGGTATTGCAGTTGGAAAAAGCACTACTAATGACATCTCTCCCCCTACTTTGAATGTGTACTTTGTCACTGTCAACAATATGCACACACTATGCACAAGCACCACATTTGAAGGTACCAATTTTTTTTTACGTTTAGTCTCTCTAACAGGTGCATGTGAATGAAACGGGTCCTTGAGGTTCCTGCCCTTCCTATATACAAAGTTCAAGGGTTCTTTTCCCAAGGTAGTGAAATCAGTGAAATGAAGTAATTTCTCCCATTTCCTATTGATAGTGTGTCTTACAAGAGGGGCATTACCCCCAAACTCCATGGGAAAAATCTTATTAATCAGTTTACTACCATCCATTAGTTTAATAGTTGGGGTCTGTAGTGGGCCCCTCCCTAACAAGGGAAAATAGAGATCCGTTGTTGCTGGTGCTAATTTTGTATTCTTGTGGTTGAGCAAGTTCCTATGGACATTGGGGGTGACCCTTGGGAGTCTCGCCTTGAGTACCGGGAACTTTTTTTCCAGGTCATCCTTGATTCTGGGAGACCACCTGGGCTCAACACGTATATCAGCATTGCTCCTGTTTTAAAACTTAGAGCAGCTAAACTGTGATTTTATAACCTATTGGTTAAAATGTGCACCAACATCAAATTATGCTAAATTAGTATTGCACTGTAAAAAAAATTATTTATTGTGCTTTTATGTAGATTTACTACAATAGTTGGGTATTGGTGTTATATGGTTATAGCATTTTATGCTTTTTTATGTCTCAGACTAATATCATAAACTTATACTTTATGTATTTTTTGGATGTGGTTTATCTTTTTGCCACTAGATGGTAGTATTTACATACTGTTTTAAACTTATATTTTTCACACAAAATGTTTCTACATGAAACTTTTTTACGGAGTCATTTTTTCACCAAGTCACTTATTTGTATATTATTTTTATAATTGTTCAAGAGATGTTAAGGTATGCTCAAAATATGAGCAACACTAGTGAATGTATTTGTGAAAACTTTTGACATCTTACAAGAAACATTTTAAAGGAAGTATGGAGTTTTACCTACTCAGTATGTGGTCTGATTAACTTAATTAACAGGGTTCATATGATTGGATGAAACTTTTTGAATTTACTTTTAAAAGGAACTTGTCAGTTTGATGTGTGTTATCTGATGAAGTCTGACTTGGTTTGAACAAAAACGACTCTTACATTTTATTGGCGTAATATTATTGTGTGGAATAAAGACTTTTTTGAATACATTGTGCTGTCTCTCCACTTGTGTCTTTCTTCATTTGACCTTATCCTAAAGGTCAGAAGAGTGGGAAAATGTGGTTCAAAAGATCCCAGAGAGCTTTTCAAGACGCGCGAGGTGAACCCTTCCTCAGGGGCAGAGGGAGTGTCAATAATGGCAGACATCGCCCACGAGGCGGGGGGGGGGCCGCAAAACCAGGGTGACCGCGATTCCTTTCACGGCCAACCTCATCAGTGCTCCTGAAAGGAGGGGCCCGCCTGCTCTTCGCTGGAGGCAGTCGGGGGGGGGGGGGGTTAACTTTGTACTCAGAAGCCTGGCAAGATATCACAAAAGACAAGTGGATACAAAGTATAATATCCAGAGGTTACTGCATTCCCTTATGCCACCCCATTCTACAGATCAGAAGAATCCCAGATGTTCCACCCAGTCAGAGAGGGAACAAGCAACCATAGAAATTCAAAAGTTGCTAAACAAGAGAGTCATCCAAAAAGTCCCCACAGACCAAATAGGATTTGGAACTTACTCAAGATTCCTTTTAGTACCAAAAAGAACAGGGGAATGGAGACCCATTTTGGATCTCGGCAAGTTAAACGAATACGTAAAGAAGTCCAAGTTCCGGATGGTGACACTGTAGTCAGTTCTTCCCTTTTTAGGGAAAAATGATTGGATGTGCTCTGTAGACCTCCAAGATGCGTATTACCATATAAAGATGGACAGAGCATCAAGGAGTCACCTACACTTCCAGCTGGGAGCCAGTCATTATCAGTTTTGAGCTGTGCCCTTTGGTCTCACTACAGCCCCACAGAGTGTTCACCAAATGCATGGCAGTAGTAACGGCTCACCTGAGACGCCTGGAATTCCAGGTGGTTCCATACCTGGACGACTGGCTCCTAACTGCCACCACCAAGCATCTACTTCTACAGGCCTGGGACACTACACTGGAAATTTGTGCTCAGTTAGACACAGCAGTGAATTTTCAAAAATCTGCCTTGTCAACGTATTACATTCATAGGTGCAGATCTAGACAACATTTCCATGATGGCTCGTCTTCCACCCGACAGAGTTACTGTCCTCAGACAACAAATAGTCGACCTACTTTCCAAGAACAAGGTAAAAGCGAAAGTAGTTCTAACACTCCTTGGGACCATGGCTTCAACCATAACTCTAGTCCCTCTAGTCAGGATGTACATGAGCATCCTTCAGTGGCTTCTGTTTGCTCAATGGTCTCTACAAGAGCTTCCTGTGTCCCATCAGATAAGGATAACAGATTCATGCAAGAGAGATCTTCTGTGGTGGCTTCAGTCCAATCATGTGACCATCAAGACCCTTTGTACCACAACAAGCTGTTGCTACTGTGACCACAGATGCTTCCCAGATAGGATGGGGAGGGCATTATCTGGGAAGAACAGTCCAAGGCACATGGCAAGAACACGAGGCTCAGTTGCACATCAGTGTTCTAGAGATGAGAGCACTGCTTCTGGTTTTGCAGGCACTTCAGGACTCTCTCTCCTGCTAGGAACAATTGCAATCCAGTCAGACAACATGTCGGTAGTCTGGTACATAAACAAGGAGTAACCAGATCATACCCCCTTTGTCAAGAAGTGCTGAGAGTATGGCAATGGGCAGTTTTTTCCCCAACGTTTTCTGGCAGCAAAGCATATCCCGGGGGAATTCAACGTGATTGTGGACAAGCTCACCAGGGTGATTTTGATGCCTCATGAGTGGTCTCTGAAACAGAACATCGTGGACAAGATTTTCCGAACTTGGGGCAAGCATTGCTGTGATCTGTTTGCAATCCCCCTGAATACCAAATGCAGCAGCTACTTTGCCCTAATCCCCCAGTGGGGGAGACGCAGAGAGATGCACTTGTCCATGATTGGCCCTCGGGACTACTATATGCCTTTCCTCCCTTTCCCCTAATATCCAAAGTCATTCAGAAGGCCAAAGCCTTGGGAAGCAGGCTAATTTTCATTGCCCCATACTGGCCTCATCAGATTTGGTTCCCCTTCCTCTAGCTTCATTTCAGGAGAAGCTGTGGGGACCTAGTTCCTGACCTTCTGACTCGTATGTCAGGAGCTCTTCATCCTTCTCTCCAAACCCTCAGTTTGACAGCTTGGCTACTCCACTTCCAAACATAGTCAGGCTTCAAAATTTTACTCCAGCAGTTAAACACATTTTGGTCTCTTCTCATAATACTTCAACCAGAAAATTATATTCCAACAAATGGAAGAGGTTCTCCTACTGGGCAAGGGCGAGAGATATATTTGTTCAATTTTAGAATTTCTGGCAGAACTTTTCCAGCAAGCTACGTTGCAGCTACAATCAAAGTCCAATTGGCTAAAATTTCAAATTATCACATCGGTGAATGCACTCCTAATCTAATGTCACACAGAGGCTGTGTAAAGCATTTTTAAAATGAACTTGTTTTTTGAGACCTCCCATAAAAGAACCTCTCTCACCTTGAGACCTAAATTTTGTTCTTACTTATCTAACTTTACCCCCATTTTAACCTGCTTCTTCATGAGATCTAAAATTTCTCTCTTGGAAGACCATCTTGTTAGTGGCTATTAACATCTGCACGAAGAGTCTTAGAGTTGCAAGCTCTATCAATTAAGCTGCCATACCTAATTTTCCATAGGGATGGAGTATCTTTGAGGACCAATCCATCTATTGTACCAAAAGTATGCTCACAAACCAATCTGAACAATCTATTGAACTCCCAGTTTTCTTTCCTAATCATACCAACAAGGCAGAATACAAACTACATCAGTTGGTTGTACACAGACAACTGAGATTTTATCTACATAGAACCAAAGACTTTAGGAGAACAGACCAGCTATTTATTTCCTTCTCTCAAGCAAAGCAAGACAAGCCAGTCTCAAAAGTTACACTTTCAAATTGGCATTCCAGTTGTATTAACTTTATATACACCTCAAACAATAGAAGTTTACCTTTCAAAGTTAAAGGGCATTCAACTAGAGCACTAGCAACATCCTCTGCTTACCAAGCCAGATGGTCCAGTATTTATGCAGCTGCTACATGGGCTAGGCCCCATATATTTAGTAGCCTATATAACAGCCGCTGTGGTGCAGTGGTAGCGTTGTCTCCTCACAGCAAGAGGTTCTCCTGTTTGATTCTTGACTGGAATGCCTTCTGTGTGGAGTCTGCATGTCCTCCCTGTGGTCAAGTGACATTCGAAAGACATGCGTGAATGGGCATGCCTTCGTTGAAGGTTGGGCGTCGAGCTGGCACCTCGGCACCGTAAAAATCTACTGCCAATCATTAGCGGACCAGAGTTCCACTGTGGCGACCCCTAACTGGGAAAAGCCAAAAGAAGAACAGCAACAAAGTAAATTTAGCCTCCAGGGACAGAGCTTCTTATGGGTCCACATTGCTGAAAGGTGTACTCCTGTGAGCCACCCAGGAAGATGGTGCTAGGGACGCTGTCTCATCCAGTAAGAATGAAGGCGAGAAGGACAACATAACATAAAGAAGTTATGTACCTACCATATGTTTTGATATAGATATATATATATATATATATATATATATATATATATATATATATATATATATATATATATATATTTTTTTTTTTCCCATGTTATGTGGGAAATATATACATAGATTTTATGACTAGCAGCAAACAAGATGTGGGGATTGCTCCAATGCATGATGGGATAGGTAGTCAGCCACAAGCCAAGTGAAAGACTTCGAGCTAATGTATTCGGCCAAGTCTGTTCTGAAACCATCCAGTAAGAAAGAAGGGCGAGAAGGACAACAAACATGGAACATTATGGTAGGTACATAACTTCTTTTTTTGGCTTACACCTCAGAAAATTATATCCCAAACAGAAGCCCCAAGGCCGATCCTTGGGGTACGCTGCTCATTATGGGTCTGTGACTAGAGGTGGCTTCTCCTTTTTTGACTGAATGGGTTTCTGTCAGTGAGCCAGTTAGCTATCCATCTGGTAACATACAGGTTGATGCCTATCTTGGAGAGTTTACCTATTATGCTTGAGTGATGAATAGTGTCGAAGGCTTTGGCTAGGTCGAGGTAGGAGGTGTGCACCGTCTTCCCCTCGTCCATGGCTTTGACTGTTTCAAAGAAGTCGACCAAGTTTAACTGGCATGATATCCCTTTGACAAAACCAAACTGGGTGGGTTCAAGCGTTTGGAGGTTGCCAGTGTTCTTGTTTATAAGGTCCATGGTAATGCATTCTGTGGCCTTGCAGATCCGGCTAGTCAGGCTGATGGGCCTATAACTGCCTGGGTCAGTGGACACTCCACCTTTGTATAGAGGTATGATGCACAGATGCCCTACTCACCAGACTGAACAAGGAGGAGATAACCATTGGTTAATTTTCTGGAGCAAGGATCTGCTACGTTATGCACTCACTCTGCTCACGACACCACAGGTACCAGTATGATTCTGTCAGAGTCCATGTGGGTGTAAGTGACCTGAGAAGTACTTCCCTGGACTGTATGAAGAGAGACATTGTTTGTCTCTTTGAATATGTGTCTCAGGCAGATATGTGCCTTGCATTGAGCAGTATTTTCCCTTCACCAAGGATGATGCCACAGTACGAACAAAAGATGATTGATTTTAATAATTGGCTTTGTTTCTGATATCTTTCTAGGGGATTCAGTATTTGTCAGCATGGGTGGACATTGTTAGCAAACCTTGTTGCTTTGCGAAGGATGGTCTGCACCTTTCTTCCAAATATTGGCTAAAGCTTTATCCACCCCTTAGATTCTTTTTTAGGCAATGCCAAATTGACAAACCTACCCACATAGCAAATAAAACCCAAAGTAACCTAAAGGCATTACTGCTCAATGCTAGGAGCCTAAACAAGAAACTCCACACCTTACAAACTGTCCTCACTCCTGAGAATATAGACATCTCTGCTGTTACTGAGACATGGTTTATACCCACAGAAAGTATTCTGGCATTGCAAGGTGTCAGTGCCTTCCACAGATTTAGACCATCAGCTGCACAGACAGGGAAAAAAGGTGGAGGATCTCAATCTATATTGGCAACAAGCATAACTCTACATTGGTTAAACAGAACAATGCCGTGGAATTTATCCATGTGTAAATCATCATAGAGAGAGTCCCATACTATATCCAAGCAAGTTACAGGTTACCCTCTATGTGCCTAGAGTCCCATAGCTCATGCCTAAATTTACTGGAGACGCCATTAAACCAAATACATTACTCCTGGGAGACTTTAATTACCCCTCTGTAGACTGGGAAGCATACTCTGCCTCATACTCACAGGCACAACGATGGACTTTATTAACATAAATGCCCTTAACCAGATGGTGTGCACCCCACAAAGGCTCAGACATACTGAACCTAGTATCACTTATATGGGAGAGTGCTGCACCCCTCCTCCCAGTGTCACGTCTTCACTGGTGAAGTTGGACCACAAAGCTTGCCTCATCCTTCAAAATAAATGTCAACTATTTTACCCCAGCAAACTGTGTAACAATCAAGAAGTATTCTAAAGCAAACTACATCTTAAGTGATAGTTTGTCAAAATGTAATGCCTTCCCAACGTGGCGTTCACAACACCTTATGCGGTATTGTTCACAGAGATCATGTACAACCATGTAAACAGCTGTATAGAGGCTGCCTTACCTACTAGAAGTAAGTCCAAAGCAAACTCTAAAAACAAACCACACTGGTAGAATTCTAACATTAATAGGGTATATAACAAAAGAAAAAAAGTGGAGGCTAAAAATCAGGAAGAGCAACTCCCATAGTGATAGGAGCTCTATCAAACAGGAAATGAAAAGGATTAAGTACAACAAGGCCAATTATGAGATCAGGATAGCATTGCAGGCTAAAGACGACCACAAGGTCCTCTACAGTTATGTCCAAAACCTCAAAAGCAGCACACAGCAGTATGGCAAACTGGTGGTCAGTGGTGCCACTTTCAGTGAGCAGAGATGTGACGAATTTGTTGGCTGACATATTCAGCTCAAATTTTACCCAGCACTCCCCCTGGTCTCCCCATGAATTATTTAATAGCATACCCTCCCCGCAGCTATTAACGGGGAGCAAACCTAAATAGCTTAAAATGTGACCTATAAGGACCTATAAGGACCACTTGAGTCACTTTTCAACTACAGCCTCAAAACAGACATTGTACCATGAAAATGGAGGACTGCAATGGTTATCCTGCAATGGTTATCCCACTTCACAAGGGTGTACTATCAGAATCCCAGAATCCCAATCCCAGAAACTACAGACATATCAGTCTGGCTAATCTAATATGCAAAGCCATGGAACAAATTGTCATAGAAATGATGAAAAAGATATAGGCAGCCTGCAAACACTGGATCCAGCCTAATTTGGCTTTGTCAAGGATGGTCATTCCTATTAAATATAATGGACTTCTTTGAAAAAGTCACCAAGCAATGGATGAGGAGAAACTGGTGCATACCGCCTACCTGGACCTGGCTAAGGCATTTTATACAGTACCCCACACATGTGTAGTTGACAGACTCGCTGAATTGAGCATACATCCCTACATAACTCATTGGAGTGCTAGCTGGCTCGCATATAGGACCCAGGAAGTCAGGATTGGTGATGTCACCTCCACGAAGAGACCAGTCACCAGTAGGGTATCTCAGGGCTCCATGCTGGGACTGCTGCTGTTTGACATCTGCTTCTCAGATACAAAGGCTAATGTCAAGGTCCTTTGACTGATCAAGTTCAAAGATGACTGCAGATTAGGGGCTATCATACATTCCAACCCCATGGCACAAACATCTTACAAGAGAATATAATACAGACAATTATACAATGACTCCCCATTAATATTCAAAAACGTGCACGCTGATTGGCCAGCCCAACCAGCGTGCCCATTGTAAATCCACAATATACCAATGGAAAAAGGTCCGGTCACCCGGACTTCTGTCTGTTGATGTATTGTTTAAATTTTATTTGTATTTCTTAAAAAAATAAAAATAAAATCTTTAGCCCCAACTTCTGGACATACCAGACCGGCAGCTTGGACAAATTACTAGGGAAATCGGGTATGTTATTTAAAATTAAACACATGTACCTGATATCCCTTGTATTTCTTCATGCTGTCTCTCTCCTACCCCTAAACTGGACTAAAGTATTTTTTTAATAAAAAAAAAAAGAGAGAGAAAACAAAAACAGAGCAACAGAGACTTTCTTTTCTCCATTGCTTCCATTTCAAAGCATTGCTATGCTGGGTATGCATGGGAATGCAAGTCCCATACGCATGCACAGTACATCAACACAAGAAAACAGTATACCACCAGCTGCGGAAGAACAGAAATGTGCCGTTATACAAAGACATTATTTAAGAAAAGTATTTTTTTTCTTAAATACTGTCATTGTATAATAACAATAACCGACTCTGTGGTTGTGGTATATTGAAATTTACCCACGGTTGGCTTTATTTAATCAGTTGGGCTTTGCCCTCATGATTAAACCACGCCAACCATGGGTAAATCTTCAATATACCACACCATGTCATCGGTTATTGCTTAAATGACAAAAACGGAGCAACAGAGACTTTCTTTTCTCCGTTCAAAGCATTGATGTACTGGGTATGTATGGGAACGCAAGTCCCATACACATGCGCAGTACATCACCACAAGGAAGCAGTATACCACCAGCCGTGGAAGAACAGTAATGCGCCGTTATACAAAGACATTATTTAAGAAAAGTAAGTGTTTTTTTCTTAAATAATGTCATTGTATAATAGCAATAACAGACTCCATGGTTGTGGTATATTGAAATTTACCCACAGTTGGCTTTAGTTAGTCATTTGGGCTTAGCCCTCATGATTAAACCATGCCAGCCATGGGTAAATCTTCAGTATACCATACCATGTCGTCGGTTATTGTTTAAATGACTGATGCCAATGTCATGGATTAAAACTCAATGCCAAGAAATGCATTATAGTGCCTTTTGGGAAAACTGCCACCCATTCTAATTACTCCAGCTCTTAGGGGTGTTTTATCAATGACCTGGTAGTCGGGGATCTGGGAACACATCTAGTCAGGAATCTGGCCTTTGACCAACATGTGGCCAAGGGAGTAAGAAAATCATTCTGTGTTGCCCAACTTGTAAGTAAGAGCATGGCATCCAGGTCCAAGGAAGTCATACTGTCAGTTTATTCAGCCCTTATCAGACTCATCATAGGTTCATAGGTTCATACTAGGCTATCTGCCCTAGGGCATTTATAAGCCTAGCCCAAAGTTTTGTGGCTTTCACCACCCCTTAAGTTTGAAGGGTACTATGCCCATTATTTTGCCGTGCCTCTGTCCAGCAGTGACACTGAGGTGATCCCCGGGGTAAACCTGCGATCTCCCATCCATTGGTCAAGGTTTCTCTTGAACAGAGCCAGCGAGGTGCTCTGCCTCACATGTACCGGGATTTTGTTCCACAGCATAGGGAGTCTCTGGGTGATGAATCTGTCCCTCCAGCACATCCTATTTATAACTGTGTTAAGGTTTAAGTCTCTTCCTCTTGTAGTTCTGATGGATTTAGATTTTTTGAGGTGGAGCATGTCCATTAATTCCGGGTTGGACATGGCCTTGTATGTCAGGCACAGGTCACCTCTGAGCAGACGGTATGCGACTGAATAGAGCTGGAGTTCCTTCAGTCGGGCAGCATAAGACATATTTTTGAGACCCTTTATCCTTTTGGTGAGGAACTTTTGGGGCCTTTCTAATTGCTGCAGGTGTCGGGTAAGATACATTCCGAATGGGGCATTGTACTCAATCATTGGTCTGATGAGTGATGAGTATAGGGGAACAATGACCTCCCTTGATCTAGATGTGAATCCCTTCATGATCAGGTGGGCAATGTAGAAGGTCTTCCTAACTACTTTGGCAACGTGAGTGTCAAACGAAAGGTTACTGTCAACCTGGGTCCCCAGATCCCTGATAACCTCTTCTGTGCTTAGTGGATTGCCACCTATATGGTAGCTAGGGGTAACCTTGTTTTTCCCGAAGGGTATGACTATGCATTTTTTGGCGTTTAACTTTAGGCCATGGCTCTGGCACCAGTTATCTGTTTTTGTGAGACCCTTCTGAAGGATGTCTGTGTCTGATGTGTTTTCAACTATGGCGCCCAGTTTGCAGTCATCTGCAAACTTTGTCAGCCATAATCCTCCTGTGTTTGCCTGTACTTCTGAAAAGTAGATGCCGAACAAGAGGGGGCCCAGGACTGAGCCCTGTGGGACACCACTTGTGACTGGCTTGGAATCTGACATGGCGCCAGCAACTCTGACCCTGTGGGTTCTGTCACTTAGCCAGTTTGCAACCCATCTTGTGACATATGGGTTTACATTTAAGCTGGTGAGTTTTTCAATGATACCCGAGTGGGGTATTGTGTTGAAAGCTTTTGCAAGGTCAAGGTAGGCTGTGTGGACTGCCTTGCCCTCATCAATGGCCTTGGTGACTGTTTAAAAAAATTCTTAGTAATGGGGTCTCATCATGATATTAGAAACCCAAAACTTTTGGAGAAATTAAAAAAAAATAGAAAACATCATTAATTTTAGACACAGAAATGAGGGACTTGCTTGTACCTAAAAAGGTGTCGCACCAGAAGTAGACTTGATAAGCCCGCTGTCTCTGAACTCCCTCACTCTGCTTTTGGAAATGTAAAAATAGATTCATACTGGCTGCATAATAGCTGAGTTACCTGAAAAAGCAACATTTCCTTTCATTTATTTTTATCTATTCAGTTTAAAATTCCATTTACTTTTCTGATTCTAATATTTTGTATTATTGGTTAGCTCAGTTTAAAGAAATAAATATTGATCCAGACCAGGTAACAGTTTAGAGCAGTGCTTGCAAAAATCTACCTTATTTTAAATTTATACACCAGCAGTTTGTACTCCTATGTATAATGCCTACTTCAAACCCAACAAGTTGGCTGATATGAGAAAATTATCATCTTCCAACAGCACGCTGTGAGGTAATGGTGTATTACCAGATGGGTACCATATTCTTGAAAATGTAACTTTATTCCATCTGTCTGTTTTTTTCTGTTATACAGGATGAAAATGTTCTTTATTACTAGTGACAAGAATGATTTTAAGTGCTATAACCATATCAGTGTTATACCTATTATGCATCACTTAACCAAACATTAATATCTGGTTTCTATAACTTCAACTTAATTTCTGTAAAACTAAGCAGAGAGTGAAGGGTTAATGTGAAAATTGGGGGAGGCAATGCTTTCCTTGCTCCATATTTTGTTATTTTGATATTTGTCGTTCAATTTCCTGTATGTGTTTAAATGTCTTAATGCCAGTTTTTAAACATACATTAAGAATGCTTGATCGTATAGATAATTACTAAATATCTATATCTATCTATATATATATATATATATATATATATCTTTATATATATATATATATATCTTTTTATATATATATATATATCTTTTTATATATATATATATATATATATATATATATATATATATCTCTCTCTCTCTATATATATATATATATATATATATATATATATATATATATATATATATATATATATATGGGTCCTCTTCACATTGCCAACACTTCAAAATGCTGAATTTCATATGGCCGAGACCATATGATTGACATTTGAAATGCCGACAATGTGGAACCGGCATCTCCGTATGGTGCAGAATGGAAAGATTTCCATTCCTGCACGGTAGTGCGATCTTGGAGTTAGTATATCTAAGTTATGAGGGGTGGGAGGTAGAGCCCCCCACTGGGGGGGGGTGCAAGGGGTGTTTTTTTTTTTTTTGTTTTTTACTTTTGTATTTCATATGTTCGACATTTCAAATGTCGGTCATATGGTCACGGCCATATGAAATTCGGCATTTTGAAGTGTCGAACATATGAAGTGTATATATATATATATATATATATATATATATGTGTATATATATATATATATATATATATATATATATATATATATATATATATATATATATCTATAAATAAATTAAAAAAATATAAAAACTGTCAGCCAAGCTAGAGTTTTCATTGTTTAATGCTTTGGCTTTGCTGAGTCTTTCTTGCAGTTTTTACCGTTCTACTGAATGTTTTGACATTTTCTTACTTATTTGTTTGGATGTATTGTGCAGGCTGTGATTCTGAATTAGAGCCTAACATTTAACTTTTGCTGTATTTATAAGTTCAGAAAGAGGATTAAACATGGTATGTCTATAAATAAATAAATAAATAATCCCCCCCCCAAAAAAAACAAAACATGGGATGTCTACACTTAGTGGAGCTTGGCTTTATTGGCTTGAATTTACCCATAATGACTTAAAAAGTAAAAAGTCATGGACATTCAGAAACCATATAGATGAGGCAATGGTATGCGTTTAAAGGGTACTCGTTGAGCATAATGACCTTTTCTTCATGTACCTGACCTGATATATGCAACAAATAGAATGCCCACAAAGGTTCCTTACCAGAAGAATCCAGGGTATAAACTCACATTGTCCTATATGGATCGCCTTAAAGGCCTGTCTCTATACTGTGTTTCATACAGGTTACTGAGAGGAAATATATGCCTGGCATGCAAGGAATCCTTAGATCCAGCTCTGATGGACCTTTCCACAGCTGCAGAATGGACAGCATCAGAACCACTAGATCAAAGGATATAAATTTTGCTCTTGATATAAATAAGACATGTTGGTAAGACAAGTATGTGTCTCAGTGGATCCCCATGCTCTGAAAACAGGATCCCCAATCATGTGAAGCAGAGTCTAGCCCTAACCCTGTTTGTGTAACCTTGACCAATGGATGGAAGTCAGAAATTCACAGTGTGTCCGGCCCCTATGATGTTCTTCGTGTTTCACTGTTGCAGTCATTACATTTGGGTTATCTGCCTGCAGGTAGCCCTCAGCCGGCCTGAATACCAGAGTCTTGGATTCTTGCTTCGGATGCTGTCTCTTCTTCCATGACGTCAGGTCGTCAGGGGTATAAAACATGCAGCCGATGCCATTACATCAGTCTTTCTTGCCGTGCGGTGCCCGAAGCAGAAGCAGTTCGCAAGTGCCGGTCGGCCGACTCCTGAAATTTTCGTTTTCGAGTTTCAGAACCAAAGTCTTCAGAAAAAGCTACGTACCCCATTGGGGATTCCTTTTCTTGCTCTTAACTGATGTCAGTAAAAGTTAACAATTGTCTTACCTGTGGAAAGCAAATACCTCATAAAGATTTTCATTCATACTGCATTCCTTGCTTAGGCCCAGTTCACGACATCCCTCACTGTCGGTTTTGTGCCTTAGTCAACCCCCGAACTATTTGTCGTTGGTCTATTTTCGCAGCAAATTGTTTTGGTACTCTGTTTAACTATCCAGAAATGGCTTCGGTAAGCCATCCGACTACCGATATTCCGAAAAGACGTAAGGATAAAGACAGAGACAGACCGCATGGGTCCAAAACTGCCGACGATGCTTTCATTAAGCTAGTCGCCAGTTCACCGGTACTCAGTGAGGCACTTTCGCAGCCCCTGATACCCGCTACTTCAAATTCGTAGGGCTCTACTGAGACCCATTCGGAGTCCGGTATGCCATGAGATGCTTCTTCGACTGTGGATCTTGCGGATGTCTCTGCCTTGGATGGGTCCGGAGACGCTGTGCAGCACTGGCTTCTGAGGGTGTATTCAGGCCTACAGATTTACATTTTAAACCAACGCCATCTTCTTCATCAAGGCCTAAAACTCGACCCAAACCTAGAAAACCGACGTCCAAACCGCATGGTCAGGCCCATATCCCTAAAAAAAAAATGCTTTGAATGGTTGAAGACCTTATTACTTTAATTAGGGGAAGCCAGCCTTCCCCCTCTAAGAGACTTAGAACTGATTTTCATTCTGATTCATCTGATCAGGATTCTGAAGTTTCTGCTTCTTCTGATTACCTGGATTTGCCCTCCTCTACCTATGAGGATTCTGATGCAGAGGATTCCATTCTCTCTGCTTCCCCTCCATAAGATTTTTCTGTTGGTGAAACCTTGCACACTCTTAGGGAGCATTTCCACTGGGAAATCCAGGATCACTCTGACTCCAAAAAGAGGCTTAGCGAATTCTTACTCCTCCCTCAGCACAGGCCTTTAGCTATCCCTCCTGTTCCGGACATTGTAGATGATGCCTTCTTGGAATCTAGCCTGGCCCCAGACACTTTACCTCCAGCTCCCGGAAAACCTGACTGGTATTACAGAGTACCTGACTCTCACAAGTTCCTCTTCAAGAATCCTACTGCAGATCCAGAGACCATTTCCCAAGGACCAAAGGGCATTAAGGCTACTGCTGCCAAAAACCCTACCCCCTCTGATAGAGATTCCAGGGCATTGGACAGATTGGGTAAGAAGGTGTACACTTCTGCTACTTTGGCCATTAGGGCCTTAAATTGCCAGTTTCATATGTTAAAGTATCAGCAGCATATTATGGGACTACTTAAACAGAAAATTATGTTGATTCCTGACTGTGCTGAATATAAAGAATTACAGGATTTAATGCATTGTGCTGGACAAGTTGGTAAACATACTTTGCAGTGTGGTTTTGACTGTTCAGAAGCATCTTGCAGGGCTGATGTCACTGGGTCTGTACTTAGAAGGCATACTTGGCTTAAGGAGCAAAACTTGCCAGATCATGTTAAAGCTAAATTACTGGATGCTCCCTTAAACCAAGACCGCCTGTTTGGCAACAAAGCAGAAGTCCTTAAAAAGATGGAAGAAAAAGCTAAATCTATGCAAACTGTTAAAGATTTCCTGCAAGTACAGCCTCCCAGATTTAGTAGGCATTGGCCTTCTAAAAATTGGCCCTTTCCAGTCTCTTCCAGGCCTTCTCAGTCCAAACCCAGGAGCAGCAGACCACCTAGGTTACAGTCTCAGGCTACACACAAGCCTAAGCAGTGGGGGGGCTCCCACTTCCAAAGCTGGAAGTAGTAAGACACCCCACTATGGAAAAATATCACATTGACTTAACCTTAACCCTTCCAAGCCCTGCTCAACTGCCTGCTCCCTTAGGAGGAAAGCTTGCCCTGCATGCAAAAAACTGAGAACTCATTACCAGGACAAATGGGTTTTAAATGTAGTTTTCCAAGGATACAGACTCCACTTCCACACCTTACCAACCCCAAACGGTTGGCCAGACCTACCCCCAAATCAATGGGCAGAGGCTCAACAGCAGGTTCTCTCTCTTCTAAGTATCAGGGCTATTCAACCTGTCCCAGCAGAAGAAAGGGGACAAGGTTTTTACTTGACACTTTTCCTTGTACCCAGAAAAGACGGCTCTTGGCGTCCTATTCTGGACCTCTCCATTCTAAACACCTTTTTGGTAATCCCAAAATTCAAAATGCTAACACTTCAGTAGCTGCTTCCTGTGCTAGGCAAAGATGCCGAGTTGGCAACCTTTGACTTGAAGCTTACCTGCACATTCCAATAAGGGAATCTTGCAGGAAATACCTATGCTTCAGAGCAGGCTCCATGCACTATCAATTCTCTGCACTTCCGTTTGGATTATCTACTGCGCCCAGGGTATTCACAAGTGTCTAGCTCCAGCCATTGCATTTTGCAGGCAGAGAAATATTCAAATATACCCATACCTGGGCAATTATCTGATTCAAGCAGAAAGCCAGGACATGCTATTAAAACATCCGGCATTTGTAAAGAAACTTCTAACCTCGCTGGGGTACACCATAAATGAAAAGAAATCTCATCTAATACCCTGCCAACAGATTGTATTCCTGGGAGCAAGATTGAACACAACTTCCTAGATGGCTTACCTCACACCAGAGAAACTAGTTTATTTGACAACCTACTTCAAACTACTGGCCACACAGACCCAGCTATCTGCAAGGAAAATTTTGCAAGCCCTGAGGTTCATGGCCTCTTCTACTAATTCCATATGCAAGACTGCATATGAGGAAACTACAGTGGTATCTAAAAGGCCTATGGTGTCGACATTCTCAGGACCTGGAATCTATGATTCCTATCATTTCTTGTATAAAGACCGAGCTCCTTTGGTGGGCAGAGGCCTGCCACCTAAACAAGGGACTTCCTTATATTCAATCTACCCCCTGCCGCCCAAACCCTGACTACAGACGCATCAGACTATGCATGGGAGGCTCACTTGGCAGGGCAGTGTATTCAGAGCAAATGGAACCCGAGTCGGATGCACCTGCATATCAACCAAAAAGAAATGTTAGCTGTACAGAATTCCCTGACAGCCTTCAAGGACCACATCCTTCCAGGACAATTATTGGTAAAGACAGGCAACACCACAGTTATGTGGTGCATAAACAAGCAGGGGGGAACCCACTCATACCCTGTCTGCAGACTAGCCATGGCTCTGTGGAACACAGCCTTGAGCTACCAAGCGCACCTACAAGTTCAATTCCTGCCAGGCAAGCTAAATTCACTGGCAGACGACCTAAGCAGAAATCTCATGGACCCACACAAATGTAAACTGGAATCAAAATATTCAACCTCTTGAGGAACAAATGGGGACTCCAGAGATGGGCCTGTTTGCCTTCCCCCGAACTACCAATTGGACAAATTCTGCACAAGGACTCCCCACAGTCAAGCTTGGAAAGTGGATGCCCTGTCCTTTACCTGGGAAAGCCTCTCGGTTTATGCCTTTCCCCCCTCTGCCTCTCCTCTCGAAGGTTCTGCTAAAGATCAAACAGGACAAACCAAGGACAATTTTTATTGCACCAGACTGGCCTCGCCAGCACTGGTACCCCCTCTTGCACAGCATGATACTGCTGGATCCATGGCACCTACCTCCGACACCTTCACTGCTGTCCCAGCAGGTGGGCCGGATTCTGCACCCTCAGCTTCAAACCCTGAACCTTGCAGCCTGGCTAATTCCTTGAGCTCTCCAATAGCATCCCTCAGTAAGCAGGTGCTAGAGGTCATTCTGGAAGCAAGGAGACCTAGTACTAGAAAATCCTGTGCTGAAAAGTGGAAAATATACTGTTCCTGGAGCCAGACCCAGGGTATGGGCACTGTGGTGCCCAATTTACCTTATATTCTTCAGTACTTAACAAAAATGCTCCACAAGGGCCTATCCTTCTCGTCAATTTAAAATTCATGCCTCTGCAATTTCAGCACATCATAATACTGAACCACCCTTTTCTTTCACCCACTGTTAAAGCAATTCCTCAGAGGGGATAAAAATTTAAGACTCCCCCCACCTCCGGCGAGCCCTTACTCCAGCCTGTGACCTTAATTTTGTATTGGAAAAGCTCACTCTCCCTCCATTTGAACCATCTGCAACTGCAGAGTTGAAATTCCTTTCTTGGAAAACAGCCTTCCTTCTAGCCATCACTTCAGCAGGAAGAGTGTCTGAATTACAGGCCCTCATGCAGTGGAGCCCTTCATCATCTTCCGTGCAGACAGGGTTTCCCTCGGGACCAATCCTTCCTTTATGCCCAAGGTGGTGTCTAGTGTGGCCCTAAATCAGTCCATTCATTTGCCTACCTTTTTCCCGAATCCACAAAACAAATGAGAATGAATTCTGCACTCTTTGGACAAATACAGACAACTTAGATTTTATTTGGACAGGGCTAAGCCTCTCAGAAAATCTGACCAGCTGCTAGTTGGATTTGCTGCAGGGGCAGAGGGAAAGGCCATTTCAAAGCAAACAATTTCTAAAAGGATAGCCCATTGCATTCATTTCTGCTATAAGCACCATGGAAAACCTACCCCACAGGGGATAAGATCACATTCCACCAGGGCTGCATCTACCTCTACAGCCTTTCTCAAAGGGGTCAATACCAGGGACATCCTAGAAGCTGCTACCTGGAGCTCTGTTCATACCTTCACCAAGCATTACCACATTGCCACTGCAATATTGCAGGGCTTAATAGCTGGTCCTAATGCTCTCGAACTTCCTCTTCCCTTCCTTAGATTTGGGAATCTACCCAAATGTAATGACTGCAACAGTGAAACACAAAGAACATAGTACAGTTGTGTGCACTTACCATAAATGTAGATGTTCGAGTGTATTCACTGTTGCAGTCCTGGATGTTCTTCGTGTTTCACTGTTGCAGTCATTACATTTGGGTAATCTGCTGGCAGGTTGCCCTCAGTCAGCCTGAATAACAAAGTCTTGGGTCCTGCGTCAGTTTGCTGTCTCCTCTTTCATGACGTCCAGTCATCAGGGGTATAAAACATGCAGCAACGCCATTTTATTCAGTCTTTCTTGCCGCGCGGTGCCCGAAGCAGAAGCAGATGTTCGTCTTGTTACACTGCTGCATCATTACACTTGGGTTATCCTGCCATCAGGCGATTCCCCAGTCGGCCTGAGTTCCAAAGTCTTGGTCTGGTGTCGGTTACTGTCGCCTCCTCCCTGACGTCAGTGCAACAGGGGTATATAAGATGCAGCCGACGCCAGTTTCTTCAGTCATTCTTGCCGCGCGGTGCCTGAAGCAAAAGCAGTTCGCAAGTGCTGGTCGGCCATCTCCTGAAATTTTCATTCCGAATCCAGAACCGAAGTCTTCTACAAAGCTAAGTACCCCGTTGGGGAAACTTTTTCTTGCCTCAGACCGATGTCAGTAAAAGTTAATAACTGTATTTCTTGTGGGAAGCAAATACCTCATAAGGATTTCCATTCCTATTGTATCCCATGCCTAGGCCCAGACCACAACATCACTGGTTGTCGGTTTTGTGCTAGGTTTAACAAGCGCACTATTAAATGTCGGTTTGATTTTGCCCAACATTATTTTGGTAGAAAATTCAATTATACCATGCCATCGGAACTTCCGACAACCGGAATACACAAAAAGCGCAAAGACAAGGATAGGCATCTGAGGGACTCCCACGTGGAGATGGCTGGGCCTTCGGACGCACAAGTTATTCAGCCTACCGAGCCTAACCTTTCAGAGGGATCCGGAGTAGCTGAGCAACCCACAGCTTCAGAGGGTGTCTTCAGACCTACTCAGTTAAGCATTAAGCCCTCCGCTAAGTCTAAGCCTCCTTTAAAATCAAAGAAACAAATACAGCATTCTCCAGGACAGGCCTCCATGCCTAAGAAACAAATGCTCAAAATGGCCGAAGACCTAATCACTCTGATCAGGGGGTCCCATCCCCCTCCTGATAAAAGGCCTAGACAGGATGCAGACTATGACTCATCCGACCAGGTGTCCATCTTTTCTGATTCATCCTCAGACCTAGGATACTCTTTACCCCCTTATGAGGATTCTGATGCTGAAGAATCAATTCCATCAGCCTCACCGCCTGAGGACTACTCCTTTGGGGAAACTCTACATACCATGAGGGAGCATTTCCACTGGGAAGGCCAGGATTGCTCAGAATCCAAGAAAAGGCTCAGAGACTTCCTTTTATTACCTCAACACAGACCCCTTGCTATTCCGCCAGTGTTAGATATTGCGGATGATGTGTATACTGAATCCAGCTTAAATCCTGATTCCTTACCTCCAGCCCCTGTTAAACCTGACAGATACTACAGAGTCCCTGACTCGCATACATTTCTGTATAAAAGCCCTGTAGCTGACCCTGAAACTATTTCTCAGGGACCCAAAGGAGTTAAGGCCTCATCAGCCAAGAATCCAGTTCCCTCTGACAGAGATTCCAGAGCGTTAGACAGATAGGGAAAAAAAGTATATACATCTGCAACTTTAGCAATGAGAGCCTTAAATTGCCATTTTCACATGCTAAAATATCAGCAATTTTTACTGTCTCAGTTAAAACAAAAAAATGCTTCCAGAATCAGATCCTCCTAATTTTAAAGAAATGCAGCATTTATTGCATGCAGCTGAACAAGTGGGAAAGCATACTTTGCAATGTGGTTTTGATTCTCTCGAGGCCTCCTGCAGAGCAGCAGTTACAGGCTCTGTCATTAGAAGACATGCTTGGTTAAAAGAACATACGTTACCAGATCATGTTAAAGCAAAATTACTGGATGCACCTTTGCAGCAGGATGTGTTATTTGGAGTTAAGGCAGAAGAGGTATTAAAGAAAATGGAGGATAAGGCAAAATCTATGCAAACGGTGAAGGCAAAATCTATGCAAACGGTGAAGGATTTCTTACAGGTTCAGCCTCCTAGATTTAGCAGAAACTGGCCAACTAAGAATTGGTCCTTTCCAATTATAGACGGACCTCAAAGGGGAAGATACAGACGTCCAAAAGGTAGAGGTCAAACACAAGGTCCTTACTGGCCTCGACAATGGGTTGCATTAGGCCAGAAAGAAGGGGAAGACAGGCCCCAACCATATAAAAAGCAGCTCCAATGACTTCCCACTACAGCTGCCAAACAAATCCCTCTTGGCAGCCGCCTTGGGAGGAAAACTGGCACTCTCCTACCACAATTGGCAAATGATCACCAAAGACAAATGGGTTCTCAACATTGTATTTCAAGGTTACAGGTTCCACTTTCACACTCTGCCAAGGTTAAAAGGAATGCCAAATCTGTCACCAAATCAATGGGCAGAGGTTCAAAAACAAATTACAGCACTCATGGATATGAGAGCTATTCAAAAGATACCATTACAGGAGCAAGGACAAGGATTTTACTCAAGAGTCTTTCTGGTACCCAGAAAGGACAAAGCCCGGAGGCCTATTCTGGATCTTTCGTCTCTAAACACTTACCTGGATGATCCGAAATTCAAAATGTTGACACTACAGCAGCTTCTTCCCATGCTGGGCAAGAAAGCTTGGCTCGTGACTTTGGACCTCAAGGAGGCATACCTGCATGTCCCTGTCAGACAAAACTGCAGAAGATACCTCAGATTCATAGCTGGTCCAATGCACTACCAATTCTCTGCACTGCCCTTTGGCTTATCTACTGCACCCAGGGTCTTCACAATGTGCCTGGCACCAGTAATTGCATTTTGCAGACAGAAAGGAATTCAAATTTATCCATATCTGGACGACTGCCTGATTCAAGCAGAGAGCAAGGACATTCTTCTAAAACATCTGGTGTTTGTAAAAAAGTTATTAAGTTGCCTGGGGTACACAGTAAACGAAAAGAAATCAAAACTAGTGCCCTCACAAGAGATTATATTCCTGGGTGCCAGCTTGAACACAACGGCCCAGATGGCTTATCTCATGCCAGACAAGCAAGGACAACTGACTCAATACTTTCAATTGATGGCAACAAAGACCCAACTCTCTGCAAGAAAAATTCTGCAGGCCTTGGGTTACATGGCATCCTGCATACTACTAATTCCATATGCCAGACTGCATATGAGGAAATTACAGTGGTACCTAAAGAATGTATGGTCTCAACACTGTCAAAGTTTGGAAACAGTTATACCACGAATTATTTGCCTTCAACAGGAGTTTCAGTGGTGGGCTCAAGCTTGTCACCTCAACAAGGGACATACTTTTACACAACCCACAGCCAGGCAAACACTGACAACAGATACATCGAATTACGCCTGGGGAGCACACATGGCAGGCAAATGTATTCAGGACACATGGCCCGCAGAACAAAGGCATCTTCACACCAATCAAAAAGAGATGCTAGCTGTACAAAATGCCCTTATAGCTTTCAAGGACCTGCTGCATCCAGGGCAACTACTGATAAAGACAGACAACACCACAGTTATGTGGTACATAAGCAAGGGGGCACTCACTCCTACCCCCTATTCAGACAAGCCATGACCTTGTGGAACACAGATATAAACCTTCAAGTTCATCTGCAAGCACAATTCCAGCCAGGAGAGAAAAACACACTGGCAGACGACTTAAGCAGAAACATGGATCCCCACAAATGGGAATTGAATCCACAAATATTCAGAATGATAACACAGAAATGGTGGAGCCCGGACATAGATCCGTTTGCATTCCCAATAAACTGCCAGCTACAAAAGTTCTGCACAAGGAGTTACCATCCACAAGCATGGAAAGTGGATGCCCTCTCATTCAGCTGGGAGAACCTACAAGTGTACGCTTTCCCACCACTACCTGTCCTGCCAAAGATACTCATAAAAGCCAGGCAAGAAGAGCCAAGGATGATCCTGATTGCACCAGACTGGCCATGCCAGCACTGGTACCCAATCTTAAGGAGCTTAGCACAAGAACCATCCTGGATTTTGCCTCAAATACCACATCTACTGACCCAGCACAACAATCAAATACTACACAGCCAGCTAAGGACCTTAAACCTAGCTGCATGGAAGATTCCTTAGTCAAGCAAGCATTGCCTCTCTCCAAAGCTGTTATGGATGTCATTCTGGAGGCCAGAAGGCCTAGTACCAGGAAGGCCTATTCGGATAAATGGAAGAGATTCTGTGCCTGGAACCAAGCTCACAGCCTCGACCCTCTTGTCCCAAACATTCCTCAGATACTACAATACTTAACTGAGATGCTGGGCAAAGGCCTCTCCTTCTCATCCATCAAGATACACGCCTCTGCCATCTCTGCTCATTACAACACGGATCCACCAATTTTCTCTAATCCTCTGTTAAAGCAGTACATCAGAGGGGCTAAAGATACAAGACCGCCCCGTAGAACACCTACTCCAACTTGGGACCTCAACTTTGTTTTGGAAAAACTACCTCCTTTTGAGCCAGCTAACACAGCAGAAATAAAATATATCTCTTGGAAAACTGCTCTGCTCCTGGCAATAACATCAGCACGAAGAGTTTCAGAATTACAGGCACTAATGGCAGTGAAACCTTTCCTCATTTTCCACCAGGACAGGGTGTCTTTAAAGGACTAACCCTATGTTTATGCCAAAGGTGGTATCCAGTGTGGCTCTAAACCAAACTATTCAGCTGCCAACTTTTTATCCCAAACCACAGAATAAAGGGGAGAGACTACTGCACTCTTTGGACATTCACAGGCAGTTACGCTTCTCCTTGGACAAAACCAAAGCTTTCAGAAAATCTGAGCAATTATTGGTAGCATATGCTGCAGGAGCACAGGGAAAAGCCATTTCAAAACAGACCGTTTCAAAATGGATAGGACGTTGTATACGTTTCTGCTACACATACCATGGAAAACCTGTACCTAGCAGCATTAGATCTGACTCCACCAGGGCAACAGCCACTTCAACTACCTACCTCAGGGGAGTACCTACCAAGGATATTTTGGAAGCAGCAACTTGGAGTTCTGTACATACCTTCACCAAGCATTACCATCTGCCTCTATACTCCAAATCCAGAGCTGGCTTCGCCACTGCAGTGCTGCAGGGCCTTATAGCCACCCCTAATGCCTTATAAAACCAGCCACCCTACCTCAGCTTTGGGATTCTACCCAAGTGTAATGACTGCAGCAGTGTAACATGATGAACATAGTACAGTTTTGTACCTACCATAAATGTAGATGTTCGAGTGTATACACTGCTGCAGTCCAGGTTACCCTCCCTCCTTCCCCTCTTACTGGCTGGTACGTACCTATGTCTACTACCCTTACTACCGATGGGGAGTATTTGCTGGTAGTTGTTTTTTGCTTTTCTTATGTATGTGTTATTAGCAATTGGAATTGCCTACCTATTTAGAGGCACCTGACATGTGGGGCAAGAAAAACTGAAGAAAATGGCGTCGGCTGCATCTTGTATACCCCTGTTGCACTGACGTCAGGGAGGAGGTGACAGCAACCGACGCCGGACCAAGACTTTGGAACTCAGGCCGACTGGGGAACCGCCTGACTGCAGGATAACCCAAGTGTAATGACTGCAGCAGTGTATACACTCGAACATCTACATTTACGGTAGGTACAAAACTGTACTTTCGCAAGTGCCGGTCGGCCGACTCCTGAAATTTTCGTATTCAAGTTTCAGAACCGAAGTCTTCAAACTAAAGCTAAGTACCCCGTTCGGGAAACATTTTCTTGCTCCTTACCGATCTCAGTAAAAGTTAATAATTGAATTACTTGTGGGAAGCAAATACCTCATAAGGATTTTCATTTGTACTGTATTCCTTGCCTAGGCCCTGATCACAACGTGCCTTGCTGTCGGTTTTGTGCTAGATTTAACTAACACACTATTAAGCGTAGGTATATTTTTGCTTTTAAATATTTTGGCTCAAGATTTAATTATCCTGAAATGTCGTCGGTTAGCAATCAGACTACTGAATTTCATAAAAAAACGCAAAGAAAAGGACAGAGACAGACCATCGAGGTCCAAAACTGACGACGAAACTTCCCCTAAGCCAGTCGCCGATTTGCCGGTACTCAGGTGCCTTCGCAGCCCCTGATACCCGCTACGTTTGAGTCGCAGGCCTCTACTGAGATCCATTCGGAGTCCAGTATGCCACGAGATTCTCAGAGTATTGAACCCGCGGATGTCTCTCCCTTGGATGGGTCCGGAGCCACTGAGCAGGCACCGGCTTATGAGGGTGTTTTCAGGCCTCAACATTTTTATATTAAACCGACGCCAGCAACAAAAACAAGGTCAAAAACAACTTCTATGTCTAAAAAAGCAACACATGAGCCACATGCTCAGGCCCCTATGCCTAAAAAACAGATGATCAAAATGGCTGTGGATTTTATTACCTTGATCAGGGGTTCCCAACCCCCCCATGCTAAGAGGCCTAGACAAGGCACTGATTATGAATCTTCAGAAGAGGAATCAGAAGAAATGGAAACCTGATCTGATCAGGCATTTTCTATTCCACCCTGTGAGGATTCTGATGCAGAGGAATCTATCCCATCTGCATCTTCTACTGAGGATTACTCTTTTGGAGAGACTTTGCATACTTTAAGGGAACATTTTCATTGGGAGAGTCAGGACTTCGCTGAATCAAAAAAGAGGCTTAGGGATTTCTTTCTTCCTCAGCATAGGCCTTTGGCAATACCTCCTGTATTAGACATTGTGGATGATGTGTTCTCGAAATCAAGCATGGCTCCTGATTCCCTGCCTCCGGCTCCTAGTAAGCCAGACAGATATTACAGGGTTCTGGACTCCCACAAATTTCTTTTCAAAAATCCTGCTGCTGATCCTCAGACTATTTCTCAGGGTCCCAAGAGTGTAAAGGCCTCTACAGCCAAAAATCCTACCCCTTCTGATAGAGATTCCAGGGCACTAGATAGATGGGGTAAGAAGGTTTATATGTCTGCAACCTTGGCAATCAGAGCTTTAAACTGCCAGTTTCATATGCTTAAATATCAACAGCATGTTATGGGCTTACTGAAACAGAAAATGATGTTGATTTCTGATTGTGTGGAAAATAGAGTTACAGGAATTATTGCATTCAACAGAACAGGTTGGAAAGCATACTTTGCAATGTGGTATTGATTCCTTGGAGGCCTCTTGTAGGGCTGCCGTTGCTGGATCTGTGATTAGAAGGCATGCCTGGCTCAAGGAGCAAAATCTGTCTGTTCATATTAAAGCTAAATTGTTGGATGCCCCTTTGCAACACGAAACTCTGGTTATAAGGCAGAAGAGATTTTAAAGAAAGTGGAAGACAAAGCTAAATCTATTGCAAACTGTAAAAGATTTCTTGCAAGTGCAGCCACCCAGGTTCAGTAGGCACTGGCCTACTAAAAATTGGTCCTTTCCTGTATCCAACAGAGCCACTCAGGGCAAATCCAGGAGCTGAAAAGGCTCTCAATACCAATCACAGGGTTCTTACAGGTCAAAGCAATGGGGTGCCGCCACCTCCAAATCTGGAGGAAACAAAGCACAACCCTACAGTAAGCAGTCTCAATGACTTTCCTCTACCATCACCAAGCACTTGCCTTTTGGCAGCCCCCTTTGGCGGAAAACTAGCACTTCATGCTCAAAATTGGCAGTTAATTACCCAGGACAAGTGGGTATTAAACATAGTATCCCAGGGGTACAGATTTCATTTCCATACTTTGCCAGTTTGAAAGAGATGGCTGGATCTGCCACAAAACCAGTGGGCAGAGGCCCAGAAACAAGTCAGGGCCCTCATGGATATGGGGGCTATTCAACCGGTTCCAAAAAAGGAAAAAGGACAAGGTTTTTATTCAAGACTTTTCCTGGTACCCAGAAAAGACAATTCATGGCGTTCAGTACTGGACTTATCGATTCTGAACACATTCCTGGACATTCCAAAATCAAAATGCTGACTTTACAACAGCTACTGCCTATGCTAGGCAGGAATGCTTGGTTAGTAACTCTAGACTTAAGAGGCATACCTGCATATCCCAATAAGGGACTCATGCAGAAGATACCTCCGCTTCAAAGCAGGTTTTTTGCATTACCAATTCTCTGCACTACCCTTTGGCTTATCTACTGCGCCCAGGGTCTTTACAAAGTGCTTGGCACCAGTAATTGCATTCTGCAGACAAAGAAGCATACACATTTATCCTTATCTGGACGATTGTCTCATTCAAGCAGAGGACAAGAACATTCTTCTTCAACATCTGGCGTTTGTAAAAAGGCTTCTAGCATGCCTAGGGTACACCATAAACAAAAAGAAATCACAACTGGTACCCTCTCAAATAATTATATTCCTGGGTGCAAGGTTGAATACAACTGCCCAGATGGCTTACCTCATGCCAGACAAACAAAGGCAACTGACAACATACTTCAAACAAATGGCAACAAAAACCCAGTTATCTGCAGGGCAAATTCTGCAAGCTTTGGGGTTCATGGCATCCTGCATTCTACTAATTCCATATGCAAGACTGCAACGAGCTCCCGAATTACAGGCCCATTTCTATACTTTCTCCTCTAGCAAAGATAATGGAAAAATGTGTTCAAAAACAGTTTATGCAACACCTTCTTTCCAACAATCTACTGGCAGACACCCAACATGGTTTCAGACCTCTCCATAGTACTACCTCAGCCCTACTTGTCTTTACAATATTTCCTCTGCACTATTTTTGGACCTGTCCAAAGCCTTTGATATGGTGGACCACAAACTTCTAATTAATACTCTGCAATCACTTTGTCTAGACGCTAAAATCCTTCAGTGGTTTAGTTCCTATCTAATTGGTAGAAAACAGGCAGTACTATGGCAGACTAAACTCTCTACATTATTACCCAACACATTGGTTGTCCCACAAGGATCCATACTAGGACCACTATTATTCTCCATCTTCATCAATGACTTGAATACTGTCATACCTAATGCCAGTTGTATCCAATATGCAGATGACTCTACGCTGATCTGCTCTGGCACAACCCCCACAGAGTTACAAATATTGACCCAATCCACTTTTAACAAAATAGAAAACTGGCTCTATAGTCGTCGCCTGATACTTAATCCCAAAAAAACTAAAATGCTGTTATTTCTACCTACACAAAGGTCTAACAGCATTAACTTTACAATCCAAGCCAAGGACGGGACCATAATCTCTCCGGACCTCTCTACAAAATTACTAGGGGTAACTATTGACAACAACCTAAAATTTGATATACATGTAAACCAAATGATCAAAACTATTAATAAGAAAATAGGCTCGTTATATAGAATAAAATGCTTCCTGACTTCCCAAGCCAAAATTGCTATTGCTCAAACTCACCTTCTCTCTACTCTCCTGTATGCATCCCCTGTTCTCCGTAATACCAGTAAAACTGTCATGAACAAACTTACCATCTGTTACAATCATATTGCTAGGTTTGTTACTGGGTTACCTTTCAGGACCCATCATTGTACCAACCTAACCCAACTTAAATGGCTTGAGCTATCAAATTTAATATCATACAACATACTAGTTCTGACCCACAAAATAATATACAACCCTGACTACACCCCCTCGCTTAAAAAACTGGATGTCCTTCATGGATGCATCTGCAGTCATAACAACTGGGTTGTCCTGTCGTCAGGCAGCCCTTCGGTCGGCCGGATTCCAAAGTCCGGGTCCGGCTTCGGCTGATGTCGCACTTCACCCGACGTCATCTCTGCTGGTCTTCGGGTATAAAGGCATCAGCCGACGCCATTTTCCTCAGTCTTTCTTGCCACGTGGCGCCCGAAGCAGAAGCGGTTCGCAAGTGCCGGTCGGTCAGATCCAGAGATTACTACTACCGAATACTCCTTCGAAGACTTCTAAAGCTAAGTACCCGTTGGGGACTCTTTCTTGCCTCAGCCGATGTCAGAAAAAGTCAATAACTGTTTAACTTGTGGGAAACAAATACCTCATAAAGATTTCCACTCTTACTGTTTGCCTTGTTTAGGCCCAGACCACGACGTAGCAGCCTGTTCGGCCTGTGCTTCATTCAACCGACAAACGCTTAGGCGTCGGTCGGAGTTTGCTGAACAGTTTTTCGGCTCAGATTTTGCGTACATTATGCCGCCGGATCCTCCGACTACCCAAATTGTTAAAAACGCAAAGAAAAAGACCGACACTCGCGGTCCGCGGTTTCGGCCGAAACCATGGTTAAGCAAACCGCGAGTGTCTCGGTTTTGGCCGAAACCGAGAAAACTGATCAAAGTACAGCCGAATCAATGACTACTACTGAGGTTCCGGCTACTTTACTTGAATCGGCCTCAGAAATTTTACCTACAACAGTGGTTACTGGTGACTTATCAGACACCATCCCTTTGGATGTCTCTACCCCAGCACGTGGTGCTGCTAGGCCTCCTGCTGCCATGTCTATTAAGGCCTTTGCCAGGGCTAAAGCAGCCAAATCTACTAAATCAGTGCCTGTTAAACCCCCCTCAACCAGGCCCACTTCTAGTTCACAAATGCTTACTCTGGCAGAAGATTTAATATCCTTAATTAGGGGATCTCAATCTCACCCAGACAGGGCCTCTCAGCCCCCAGAAAAGAGACCTAGAGCAGAGCCCCCCGAGCCTGTGTCCTCTGATTCTGCGGATGACTCAGATATTACAAACCAGCCAGAGGCTCCTTTCTCCAATTATGAAGACTCAGATGCTGAAGAATCCATTCCAGCTGCTTCTCCACCAGAAGAATTCTCTTTTGGGGAAACCTTACATGCCATGAGAGAACAATTCCAATGGCAGGAACAGGATTTCTCAGATTCCAGAAAAAGACTTAGGACTTTTCTGCACCTACCACAACACAGGCCCTTAGCTATACCTCCTGTCCTCTCTGTTGTGGACGATGCATTTAATGATGTCTGCACTGCACCAGATTCCTTACCTCCAGCCCCTGCCAAACCAGATAGATTTTACAGGGTGCCAGACACTCATCATCACCTATACAAGGCCCCACTTGCAGACCCCAAACTATATCCCAGGGGCCTAAGGCAGTAGCCTCGACCACAGCAAAAACCCTATTCCTTCTGAAAGGGAAGCCAGGTCTTTAGACAGATGGGGCAAAAAGTTTACACCTCTGCTACTCTCTCAGCTAGAGCTTTAAACTGTCAGTTTCACATGATACAATACCAAGAGTTTATGCTTGATCAGTTAACTAAAAAACTATCCTCTGATGACTCTATAGATAAGAAATATGTATTAGAAATGGTAAATAACATACAACAGGTTAGTAACCATTCCTTAAAATGTGGCTATGATGCACTGGAGGCTTCATTTAGATCAGCCATGACTGGCACAGTGATAAGAAGACATGCATGGCTGAAGGAACAGGTCTTACCGGATCATGTTAAAGCTAAGTTATTAGATGCTCCTATGGATAAGGCCAGTTTGTTTGGTACACCAGCAGGTAATGAAGAAAATGGAAGAAAAGGCAAAATCTGTACAAACGGTTAAAGATTTCTTGCAGGTTCAGCCCCCAAGGTTTAGCAGGAACTGGCCTGCCAAAAATTGGTCCTTTCCTGACTCCACAAGATCCCAAAGGGGCAGGAATAGACGTTCCAGAGGCAGAAATCAATCCAGAGGGGGTGCCTACAGAGGACGACAGTGGCAAGGTAATAACAGAGGCACAGGCACAGCCACTACCACTACAACAGGACAATCACAGTGACTTGATTCTAACTCCGCCTACCAGGGAACAAATAGCAGCACCATTAGGCGGAAAATTAACCTTATTTTCGAAGAACTGGCACAATATCACAAAAGACAAGTGGATTTTGCAAACCATAGACCAAGGTTACCGGTTCCACTTCCACACTTTACCAGTCAAAAGAGGAATGTCAAACCTGCCTCCAAATCAAAAAACAGAAGCTCTACAGCAGATAATGCAATTAACAAAGATGAGAGCTGTGGAAAGAGTACCAATAACAGAACAAGGCAAAGGATTCTACTCCAGACTATTCCTAGTTCCAAGAAAGGAAAAAAGTTGGAGACCTATTCTCGACCTGTCCACCTTAAACACATACATCATTGTCCCAAAATTCAAAATGCTGACCCTACAGCAACTTCTTCCCATGCTGGGCAAGGAGTGTTGGCTGGTAACTCTAGATCTCAAGGAGGCATACCTGCACGTCCCCATTCGACCAATTTGCAGAAGATACCTCAGATTTCTTGCAGGATCAGAGCACTATCAATTCTCAGCATTGCCCTTTGGCTTATCTACTGCGCCCAGAGTATTCACAAAATGCCTGGCATCAGTAATCGCCCACTGCAGACTACAGGGAATCCAAATTTATCCATACCTGGACGACTGCCTGCTACAAGGGGACAAAAGCAAGCTGACAACAGATTTACAAAGGGTCATTTACTTGCTACAAGCACTGGGATACACAGTCAATTTACAAAAGTCAAGGCTGATTCCATCCCAAACAAGGACATTCTTGGGCTGAATTGGACACAGTAAAACAAATGGCATTCCTAACTGCAGAAAACAAAAGAACTCCTCTTTACTTCTTGGCACTAACAAAACAGAACAAGCTAACAGCAAGAAAAGTTCTGCAGGCCTTGGGCTTCATGGCATCATGCATAATCTTGGTTCCACATGCCAGACTTCATATGAGAAAACTACAGTGGTACCTAAAGAATTTATGGTCCCAACACAGGCACAGCCTAGAAGCAGAAATTCCACTAATCCCATGCCTAAAACAGGAGTTCCTATGGTGGGCTCAAGCATGCCAGTCAAACCCAGGCCTACCCTTTCACAACTATCAAGCAAGCCAAACCATCACAACAGACGCCTCAGACCTAGGATGGGGGGCTCACATGCTGGACAAATGCGCATAAGGATTGTGGACGAGGACCAGCTTCACCTGCACATCAACCTAAAAGAAATGCTGGCAGTAAAACTGGCAATCCAAAAATTCAGACCATTTCTCAAAGAAGGCCATTTGATGATAAGGACAGACAACACCACAGTCATGTGGTACATCAACAAACAGGGAGGCACTCATTCATACCCCCTATGCAGAATGACTTTGGACCTTTGGAACCTGGCACTCAGCTACAACATCCAGTTACAGGCAATATTTGTACTGGGAAAGGAACACTCTAGCAGACATGTTAAGCAGAACCACCTCGGATGCTCACGAATGGATGCTACACCCGGACATCTTCAAGACCATCGCAAAGAAATGGGGAATGCCACAGATAGATCTATTCGCTTCCCCTCTCAATCACCAGCTCAAAAAATTCTGCACAAGGACATTCCATCCACTTGCATGGAAAGTGGATTCGCTCTCCTTCAGCTGGAAAGGTCTGACAGCATATGCATTCCCACCTCTTCCCTTGATACACAAGGTATTACTAAAAATCAAGGAGGAACGTCCAAGGATAATCCTGATAGCTCCGAACTGGCCAAGACAACACTGGTACCCATTGCTGAGGAGCATGTCTCGGGACAAAATGTGGTCAATACCCCTGATGCCTTTGATGTTAACTCAGAACAACTACAGCATCATGCGTCCAAACCTAAAAACGTTGCAACTGAATGCATGGAACATCACATAGCAGCAACTAATCCAGATCTTTCCCAAAGGGTTAAAGACATTGTCCTTGAAGCCCGCAGACCTTCAACAAGAAGGAACTATGCAGGGAAATGGAAAAGGTTTGTCATTTGGAGTGCTGAAAGAGGAAAAGATGTGTCGAATATAGATATTGCTAACATTCTGGAGTACTTGGCAGAGCTTCTACATACAGGCCTGTCCTATTCCTCCATCAAGATACATGCATCAGCTATTTCAGCAGAATACAGCTTTGATCCACCTGTCTTCTCACATCCTCTACTCAGGCAGTTCCTCAGAGGGATCAAGAATGTAAAACCTCCTAGGAAACCACCATTGCCAGCTTGGGATTTGAACTTTGTGCTAGAAAAGTTGACACTCGCACCTTTTGAACCAGCAGCAACAGCAGACCTACAGCATCTATCATGGAAAACTGCTTTCCTACTGGCAATAACCTCAGCAAGGAGGGTTTCTGAACTTCAGGCCCTAATGGCAGTACAACCCTTCCTAATCTTCCACCAAGATAGAGTGTCCTACATTTATGCCTAAGGTGGTATCCAGAGTGTCTTTAAACCAGGCAATCCACCTACCTACCTTCTTCCCCAACCCACAAAACAGAGGGGAAAGAATGCTGCATACCTTGGATGTACATAGACAGCTACGCTACTACCTGGACAGAACAAAAAGTAACAGAAAAACTGACCAGCTTTTTGTAGCCTATGCAACAGGAAGGGAAGGAAAAGCAATTTCCAAACAGACAATCTCCAAATGGATAGGAAATTGCATACGATTCTGTTACTCCTTCCATGGAAAACCAATTCCACAGAACATAAGGCCTCATTCAACAAGGGCAACAGCCACTACCACAGCCTTCTTACGAGGAGTGGCAACCAAGGACATTATTGAGGCGGCTACTTGGACCTCCGTGCATACATTTGCCAAGCATTATAATTTACCTCTGTATTCCAGATCCCGAGCAGGGTTTGCCACTGCTGTACTGCAAGGGATCCTAACCACACCATAATCTATTCTTCCTCCTCCCCTAGTTGGCTATGGTATTCTACCCAGTTGTTATGACTGCAGATGCATCCATGAAGGACATAGTACAGTTTTGTACCTACCATAAATGTAGATGTCCGAACTGGATAGCATCTGCAGTCAGGATTACCTCCCTCCTTCCCTCTGTGGTACTCCTAGGGTATTTACCCTCCTAATAGCTAGCTGGTGGGGGGAGTCTCTTATGGTGTATTTGTTTGTATATATGTACATACATGCTTATTTTTTGTGTTTGCCTTCTATCTTTTTGGAAACATTGGCATTTACCCAAAATTTAGCCTTCCAAGAGGGCAACTGGCATCTGGGGCAAGAAACACTGAGGAAAATGGCGTCGGCTGATGCCTTTATACCCGAAGACCAGCAGAGATGACGTCGGGTGAAGTGCGACATCAGCCGAAGCCGGACCCGGACTTTGGAATCCGGCCGACCGAAGGGCTGCCTGATGACAGGACAACCCAGTTGTTATGACTGCAGATGCTATTCAGTTCGGACATCTACATTTATGGTAGGTACAAAACTGTACTTTACCTCGTGTAACAACCCTAGATCACTGCGTTCATCCAGCCGACTCCTCATCCAGACCTGTAAATCTAATAATATAGCCGGTGACTCTCTCCTTACCAACTCGGCAGGTAGAGCATGGAACAAATTACCTCCTGATATTACCTCACTCTCCTGTTTAAGTCAATTTAAAGCTAAACTTAAACTATACTTGGGGACAATACGGAATTGCCATTGCATTAATCCTGGCTAGCTGATTCCCTGACTATGTTTAGATCTCAGGTGACCTGGCTTTCACTGTAAATATTTGTACTGTGTCTATTCTCTATCATCCTGCATGATACTATGGAAATTATTTGTTAATGTGTTGTGAATTGTAATAGTCTCTGTAACTTTAACTCAGTTTTCTACTGTTTGGAGCTTTTCTCCCCGGGCCTCCGCTGAAAATGGACATGAATCCAGTCGGATTATCCCGGTCAACAAATGTAAAATAAATAAAATAAATAAATAAAATATGAGGAAACTTCAATGGTACCTAAAAAGTCTATGGAGTCAACATTGTCACAGCCTGGAAACTATGATTCCTCTCATTCCCTGCCTACAACAGGAGTTTCTTTGGTGGGCAGAGACATGTCACCAAAACAAGGGATTGTCATTCACTCTACCCCCTGCCACCAAAACCCTAACTACAGATGTATCAGACTATGCTTGGGGGGCCCACCTGGCAGGGAGATGCATTCAGGGCAAATGGAGCCCAAAGCAAATGCATCTGCATGTCAACCAGAAAGAGATGCTAGCTGTTCAGAATGCTCTGACAGCCTTCAAGGACTTACTTCATCCAGGACAACTACTGATAGACAGACAACACCACAGTTATGTGGTACATAAACAAGCAGGGGGGTACACATTCATACCCCCTTTGCAGACTAGCCATGGCTTTGTGGAACACAGTATTGACTTTCCAAATACATTTTCAAGCTCAATTCCTACCAGGAAAGCAAAATACTCTGGCAGACGACCTAAGCAGAAATCTTATGGACCCGCATGAATGGAAACTGGATCCAGAACTCTTCAGGATGTTAACACAGAAATGGGGAAGCCCAGACATAGATCTATTTGCCTCTCTCCAAAATTATCAGTTGGACAAATTCTGCACAAGAACTCGGCACAAAAAAGCATGGAAAGTGGATGCTCTATCCTTCAGTTGGAAAAAACTATCAGTCTATGCCTTTCCCCCTCTGCCTCTACTCTCCAGGGTCTTACTAAAAGCCAGACAGGAAAAAACAAAAATGATCCTAATTGCTCCGGACTGGCCCTGCCAGCACTGGTACCAGCTTCTAAGGAATATGTCTCGCCTTCATCCATGGTACTTGCCTCAAATACCTCATTTACTGTCTCAGCAGAACTATCAAGTTCTGCACACTCAGCTCTAAACTTTGAATCTTGCAGCATGGCTAATCAACTAATTATTCAAACGATACCTCTCAGTAAATCTGTGATGTCATTTTGGAAGCCAGAAGGCCTAGTACTCGAAAATCTTATGCTGATAAATGGAAGAGATTCTGTTCTTGGAATCAAGCACAAGGAAGAGATGCACTAAAGGCCAATATTCCTCAGATTTTACAATATTTGACTGAGATGCTTCACAAGGCCCTATCTTTCTCCATTAAAAATCCATGCCTGTGCCATCTCAGCTCATTACAACACAGAGCCTCTTTACTCATCCTCTGCTTAAACAGTATCTTAGAGGGGCCAAAAATGTAAGGCCTCCCAGAAGGGCGCCAACTCCTGCATGGGACCTCAATTTTGTGCTGGAAAACCTCACCCTGCCTCCTTTTGAACCAGCAGCTACTGCGGATATAAAATTTCAATCTTGAAAAACAGCTTTTCTTTTGGCAGTCACTTCAGCAAGAAGGGTTTCAGAACTACAGGCTCTCATGGCAGTGGAGCCTTTTATATTTTACCCGGACAGGGTGGCCCTCAGGACCAATCCTTCTTTTATGCCTAAAGTGGTATCCAGTGTGGCTCTTAACCAGACCATTCACCTGCCAATGTTTTACCCAAATCCATAGAACAAGATTCTACCTAAATAGGACCAAATCTCTAAGAAAGTCTGAGCAACTACTGGTAGCATTTGCTGCAGGGTCAGAGGGGAAGGCTATATCAAAGCAGACAATTTCTAAATGGATAAGCCACTGCATTCGTTTCTGCTATTTGCACCATGGTAAACCTGTGCCCAAGGGGATCAGATCACATTCCACCAGGGCTGCCTCTACTTCAGCAGCTTTTCTCAGAGGGGTTCCAACCAAAGACATTCTAGAAGCTGCTACTTGGACTCTGTTCATACCTTCACAAAGCATTATTATTTACCTCTCTTCTCCAAACCCAGAGCAGGCTTTGCCCCTGCAGTCCTGTAGGGCCTTATAGCTGCTCCTAGTGCTGTTAGTTCCATCCTCCCATCCATAGCTTTGGGATTCTACCCAAATGTAATGACTGCAACAGTGAAACATGAAGAACATAGTACAGTTGTGTACACTTACCATAAATGTAGATGTTCGAGTGTATTCACTGTTGCAGTCCGGGTTACCCACCCGCCATCCCCCTTTCTATACCTCTTCTTTCCTTCAGTATACTCTAAAGCCTTTGTGGTGTATTTGCTTTTAGTTGAAGGTAAAGTTTATGTTTCTAAAAGTGCATTTAAATATATATATATATATATATATATATATATATATATATATATATATATATTTACAGTTTACTTATTTTTGCTCCCCATTTGGGGGGCACCTGACATCTGGGGCAAGAAAAACTGAATAAAATGGCATTGGTTTCATGTTTTATTCCCCTGACGACCTGACCTCATGGAAGAGGAGACAGCAACTGACGCAGGAACCAAAACTTTGTTATTCAGGCCGACTGAGGGCAACCTGCCAGCAGATTACCCAAATGTAATGACTGCAATAGTGAATACACTCGAACATCTACATTTATGGTAAGTGTACACAACTGTACTTTACCCTCACTCCAGCCTCCTGACTTCTCTTGGCTCTACCTTTCCTTCTTGTTTGGTGTATTTGAGCTTTCTGGTGTATTTGCTTTTTGTTGGAGGTGTAACATAACATATAATTGCTTCCCATTATGGGGGCACCTGACATCTGGGGCAAGAAAAATTGATGTAATGGTGTCGGCTGCATGTTTTATACCCCTGACGACCTGACGTCATGGAAGAAGAGACAGCATCCAATGCAGGAATCTAAGACTCTGGTATTCACACAGCTGAAAGCTACCTGCAGGCAGATAACCCAAATGTAATGACTGCAACAGTGAATGCACGCGAACATCTACATTTATGGTGAGTGTACACAACTGTACTTTTCTTATAGAGGGAGACAGGAATGCCTATTCTAACCTAAACCCCCACCACATAACCTCTAGAAACTTCCTAACATATCCAACACCCATGATACATAGGGACAGTTCAGTTGGATTGCTTGGCTAGACTTATAAAGGCCTTGGTGGTTGTTAGCCGAGTATATACCTATGATCAAAAAAGACCAGTGGAAACTCATCTGGCTACTATGTTGCCTATCACCAGCATTACCTTGATTCTTTCTTTTATCTAATGCAACTGATGGGGCATCTTGAGCAGCAGGTACTGACATTTTTATTTGTTGGCAACTTTAAAGTGTTCTTCCTGAATGCTGTTTTTGATGGATCATCTCTGTTAGGTCTGGAAATTAAAGATGCATTGTCCGATTGGGGAAGAGGGCAAAATGCTTTCTGCTGTTGGACTTCATTTTTCTAAACAGCAGTGATCCTACTGTAGGAATCAAAGGGGAAGGAAGGAAGTCTCTTTTTCTAAAAATGCCAGCATGTTACCTTTCATTCCTCTTCCAACAGACCTCTCATGGCAGAGGAGAGAACTGCAGTGGATGCCCAAGAGGCAGAAGGAGTCCACAGACTCAAGAGTTAGAGGTCCTTTCTCTGATAAGCCCCATCAGTGGTCCAGAATGTTTGCCTGCCTGCTCCCCCCTGGAGGCAGGCAGGGGACTCTTGTCTCTTCACCTACAAAATTGGATGGCCATCACGCAGGAATCTTGGGTGAAGAGCATCATGTCCAAAAGCTACATAACTCCATTTTTATCCAAACAACTAATTTTACAAAACCCTTCCAGATGTCTGACCTTAGCAAAGAGCCACAGCCCAAGAAGTCTGTCATCTGCTAGAAAAATGTTTTCCAGGAGGTCCTACCCAGACCACAAAGGATCCAGTCTACTCAATGTTCTTTTTAGTCCCCCAAAAGAAAACCAACCTAAGGCCCATTTTGGACCTCAGCAACTTAAACACATATGTAAAAAAGACAACATTTCAGATGATTACAGTGCATTTCATTCTTCCTCTCCTCAAGAAGGGGAACTGGATGTGCATTGCCTGTTATCGTGAGAAGACTGCAAGCCAGTCTAGAAGGTTTCTTCATTTGTGGCTGAATGATAGTCATTATCAATTCCAAGCATTGCCACTTGGTCTCACCACAGCCCTCCTGGGTGTTCAACAAGTGGTTGGCAGTAGAAGCAGCAGATCTCAGACTGCAGGGGTGCCAAGTGTTTCCATATTTAGATAACTGGCTCCTCACTTTAAGCACAAAGGTATTTTTAATCCTCCCCCAAGAGACTATTTACTCCACTTGTGTCAATTCTTGGTATCTCAATAAACTATTAAAACTCAAGTTTGCAACCCACTCAATCCTTGGAATTCATAGGATGGCACTTACAAGTCCAGGCGTTCTCGTCTCACACAGTCCACCAGCATTTCTAGTTCTCTGATTGCTGGATTCCATGGCAGATTCTATAGCTGCAGTTCTTCACGCAAGATTTTTCATGAGGATCCTTCAGTGACAATGTCAGTCTAGTGGTCACAATTGACCCACCTAATCATCATCCAGTCAAGTTGTCTACCCTGCCTGTCCATCCCGGGTCTGTATCATATCATCGAGCACTTAATTTATCGCACACCTAAACTGTTGAACCCTAATCGCCAAACTACCTATTCAACGAATGACCTATTCATCAAACTGGAAATCGTTGACATGTTTTAGTTGGTCAGCACCACGACAAATTAAATATACCAACTCCAAGATCGCACTACAATGAGGTAATGGGTAAATGGGTAAATCACGGCCAGTCAGCATGTCAATCAAACAGTGTTTTTTTCAGGATGGCTAAGTAAAATCTTTCGATGATTAGGTCATTAGGTTGGTGAAGTGGAGGTTTTTAACCCCGCGGATACACCGGAGATCTTACAAGGAGCTAATAATGAAGCTCCTGTAACCCGCGCAGAATTTATTGAGGTACTGGCCACTTTGAAAGAATTAACTTCCTTATTGAAACTCAACAGCACAGTTTCACCGGCGGTAGCGTGTAACCAGCAACACGCAGCTGGTGCTAGGAAAAAAACACTCTCTGGGCTTACAACAACGGAACTTTTTAAAGGATTGCCATTACCTGCCTTTGATATGGCAGGAGTACGAACGAGGCGATTGAATGATGAGGAGCGCCATGAACATAGCGAAACGAATGAGGGAAATGCGAATTTAAAGAACAACAGGACTGAGCACAGAATTAAGGATTTTAATTTTTCCAGATGGGCTGGACAACAGTTTGGCTTTTCTAAAGGTACTGTGAATGCTCGAAATGTTTCTGTGTTTGAGCAAGACTTTGAAGTGTTTAAAGACCCGCTTTATTTATTAAAATCTAACCAACTTGAAATTGATTACCTTAGGGAATGCACTAGGGTTAAAGCATCCCTAAGGGATTGCGGTTTTATAAATTTCCCAATAATGTGCAACCAGGTTCCATTTATTACCAAAAGCTATGTGATATTTTTGATAAGGCAGGTGTGGAGATGTTGAACTTAATGATTTCAGAATATGAATTAAAGGCTTGTTCACTGTTGGAAGATTTAGAAATTTTAAATAACAAACTGACAACTGATGTAGATTTTTCGGCTTTCAAATCTGAGTATGACCAAATGTTTGACAAGGTGGATGTGTTTTGTGATAAGGTTTTGAATAGGAAGCTGAGAAAGTTAGAGAGGGATTTGGCTGAGTACAGGGAAGGGGTGGCTTACCCCGCCCCTAACCGTTACACTAAGGGAGTCTCAAACAGGATTCCCTCTGTAGTACACAATCAGGAGGTAAATGGTCAAGAAGTGAAAGGCTTGCTGAAAAGGGCAGAAGGGGTAACAACCAGGATTTTCAGCAGAACCCCGGGAGGACCGGGGTTTGGGGACACAAACAAGCACCCAGGACATGGACTCGCAGATAATGAATGAAGGAAGTTTTTTTGATGTACTAGGAACCACTATGAGCACTGGATCCCCTGTAGACTATTTTATTATTTCTAATAATAACATCACTATATTAAAAAAGAATAATTTCACAATCTACAACTATACAGATTTAGAATTAGTGGACTGGGTATTTGATGTGTTTACTCGTGGGTTACACTTTGTCTCCTCTAAACCAATGAATCTTTCACAGTCCCTGGCTGAATTAAAACTTTTCACCAGGGGGTTAAACTTAACACATTTTTTCAAAGGACAGCAACCGACGCAAACAGGTTAAACCCGCAAAAGTGTACTTAACCCCCCCATTGCACCCACTAATTTCACTTTTTGAGGACTTGGTGGAAAAAGATTTCAGGAAGATATCTATTGGTAAAGAATTTTTACCTCTTGGTAACCTGTCTACCAAAGAGTTCAGTTTTATTAACCAACTAAAGGAGGATAATGTCAGGATAATGAAACCAGACAAGGGTGGAGGGGTTGTGCTTATGTTTACTGCCGATTATGAAGCTTATATTCACAATATGCTTCAAAATGACAAGCAATACTCTATGGTTTCACGTAATGAGGTTAATATTGCTTTAGCACAAATTAATTACCATCTTAAAGATCTTTTGTTGCAAAGTGCCATAAATGAAAATCTTTACAATTATCTACACGTAGAAAAACCAAGGATACCGGTCTTGTTTGGGATCCCAAAAACTCACAATGGGACAAACCCATTAACATTTAGACCGATAGTGGCAGGGGCAGGAGGGATTACTGAACCCATAGGGAAATTCATTCATTGTTTGACCAAAGGATTCATCCCCCTGCTCACCCATGTATGTAAAGATTCTTGGCATTTTCTGCATGACTTCCCCACCACCAAGTTCTCCTCTGAACTACTTTTGGTTACCATTGACATTAAAGATCTTTTTTCCAGCACACCTCATATGGAAGGTCTGGACTGGCTCAGTGAGTTCCTCAACAAGGAAACGAACATGAACAATAGACTAATCAATTTGACAGTTGAATTCATGGAAATTGTTCTTCGGAACAATTTCATTTTCTTTAATGGAGAACTCTTTAAGCAAAGCAGAGGAGTAGCAATGGGGGCATCCTGTGCCACATTTTATGCAAATGTGGTACTTCATGTATGGGAGCACAAGTTTGTGCTGGTTCCCCCTTGGGATCAACATCTGCTCTTTTACAGACGATACCTTGATGACGTTTGTATTCTATGGGGTGGATCTGAAGAGGAGCTTGAAAGGTTTCTCATTTACATCAACACAACCACGGACTTTCTCCAATTTACACATTCTATTGATTTAAACAAGTTAGATGTTACCCTATATAAAGATTATTCGAACAACACTTTCCAGTCCAAACTGTACCGCAAGCCCACTTTCTCTAATTCTATACTGCACTTCTAGAGTGCACACCCTTTTTTTCAGAAAAAGGGTATTATAAAGGGACAGCTCATTAGAGCAAGTAGGATTTGCAGTAAACATGATGATTATACAGCAGAAGTTAAATTTTTGGAAGGTTTATTTCTTGAAAGAGGCTATCCCCTGGATCTTTTTAGGAGCTTAGTTTCTCTTAGATTCATAGATTCATAGATTCATAGATTAGTACTAGGCTAACTGCCCTTGAGAGCCATTTTAAGCCTAGCCAATTATCCCTTGTGAGACTCAAACCCTGCACCTTCTGTTTGTAAGACAAACGCCTTAACCATTAAGCCACCCTCCTAAGCCACCTTTTGGAATCAACCTCTTTTACTATCTACACACCCATTTTGGGCAAAGGGACAATTACATCACCTAGCTCAACATCCACCACAACCAATCATTTCAAAAACAGTTTTATTTATACCTATTCTCTGCATTCAAGGGAAATGAAAGAAACTGTAAGAAAATACTGGCCTGTACTTGCCCTCTTTGAGGAATTTAGAGGTTTACTGCCCGCTAACTCTACATTTGTAAGGAGAAGGGGCATTAACCTCAAATAAATGTTTGAAAAAAAGCCAAACACCAGGAGGAAGGTTAATCCAACTAGGATGGGCACTTACAAATGTGGAGCATGTAGCCAATGCCATGCTATTCTGCATGAAAAACTTTTAATTATTCCATCCAGAAGGTTTAAAATCCATCCAACAGGCCATTTCACATGTGGTACTAAAGGGGTGGTTTACCTGGGCCTCTGCACCACATGTAAAAATTTTTATGTAGGGAAAATGGAAAGGCAGCTCCACAAACGGATCTATGAACATCTTTATGATATAACTAAAAAGAAGGAAACCAATGCTTTTTTTAAGCACTTCCTTACCTGTCCTAATAATAACTTGAAATTTATGGATGTTCTTCATCTCACATTGCTGCAGTCCTTACATATGGGTAGTCCGCTGTCCTCGGTCGGCCCGAATACCAAAGTATTAGGCTGACGTCGGTCAAGGCGCTTAAAACTGACATCAGGACGTCAGGGTACAAAAGCGCATGACCGACGTCATATCCTCAGTCTTTTTTGCCGCATGGTCCGATGCAGAAGCAGCGTTGCAAGTGCCGTTCGGCGTTCTGAAATTTTTCGAGTTCGGAGTTTCAGACCGAATCCAAGTTGGCTAAGTACCCCGTTGGGGATTATTTTGTTTTTTTCTTGCCTCAGTGTAGTACCGGATGTCAGAAAAAGTGAATAATTGTATTTCTTGTGGGAAACAGATACCGCATAGGGATTATCATTCTTTGTGCATTCCTTGTTTGGGACCTGAGCACGACGTAGTCGGGTGTCGCTTTTGTGCTAGGTTCAATAAGCGCACTATTAAGCGAAGGTTGGATTGTGCTAGGCTGGTCTTCGGTAAGCGGTGCAATTATAATATGCCGTCGGATTCTCCGGCGCTCGCTTCCACGAAGAAGCGCAAAGACAAAACAGTTAAACCCAGGCAAGATGAGTCGTCCGTTCCGGACGCCGGTTCTTTAGAGGCTTCAGTGGAACCGGTGGGTCCGACGGAGACTTCTTTAGAGTCTCAGGGGGAGACTTTAATTTTGCAGGATGTGGCCTCTCTTGAGGCAGGGCAGGCTGAAGGGGCTTCTCAGGTTACTGTACTCCCCTCCCTTCCCAGGGTGGTTAGGCCCTCTCCTTCTGTTTCCAAGGCTTCTCCCAGGGGCAGGCCAGGTTTAGCATCTGTTGGTGTCACTCCTAGTTCAGCAGGGTCTGTGCCTAAGAAGCACATGCTTAAAATGGCAGAAGATTTGATTACTCTGATTAGAGGTTCTTTGCCCCCTCCTGATAAGAGGCCTAGGGTGGAGCCAGAGTTGGGAAGTTTTGAACAGGCTTCAGATGTTTCAGAGTCTTCGGCTGAAGACTTGCAGGAGTACTCTCCTTATTCTGATTCTGATGCAGAAGACTCCACTCCTTCTGCTTCTCCTCCAGAGGATTTTTCTTTTTCAGAGACACTTCACTCTATGAGGGAGCATTTTAAGTGGGAAGGTCAAGACTTCTCTGATTCTCGGAAAAGGCTTAGGGAGTTTTTGCTTTTACCTCAACATAGGCCCTTAGCTATACCACCTGTTCTAGATGTTGTGCAGGATGTGTTTTCAGAGGCTTCGCTTAATCCTGATTCTCTGCCTCCTGCGCCTGTTAAACCAGATAGGTATTACAGGGTGCCTGAGGCTCATAAATATCTTTATAAGAGTCCTAGGGCGGACCCAGAAACTATTAGTCAGGGACCCAAGGGGGTCAAGGCCTCTGTTGTAAAAAATCCGGTTCCTCTAGATAAAGAGGCCAGAGCTTTGGATAGATGGGGAAAGAAGGTCTATACTTCTACCTTAGCAATGAGGGCTTTGAATTGCCAGTTTCATATGTTGAAATATCAAAATTTTCTTCTTTCTCAATTGAAATCTAAGGTGGATGCTCTGGCAGAAGGCATTGAGTGTAAAGATTTACAAGATTTGGTGCATGTCTCTGAGCAGGTTGGTAAGCATTCTTTACAATGTGGTTTTGATGCTGTGCAGGCCTCGTCTAGGGTGGCTGCCACTGGTTCAGTTCTTCGCAGGCACGCCTGGCTGAAGGATCAGAATTTTTCTGACCATGTTAAAACAAGGATTTTGGATGCTCCTTTGCAGTCTGAAGTGTTGTTTGGTCCACCTGTGGAATCTGTCTTGAAGAAAATGGAGGACAAGGCTAAGTCTATGCAGACTGTTAAGGATTTTTTGCAAGTGCAGCCTCCAAAGTTTAGTAGGAATTGGCCTGCTAAGGGGTGGACGTATCCTTCTTATGATTCTCAGTCTAGGGGTAGATCTAGACGTGGTAGGGGCAGAGCACAGAGTTCCTTCAGACCTAGAACTGGGAGTTCACCTGCACAATCTTGGTGAGGGTAGGGGCCAGTCCTTTCGTAAACAGGCCCAATGACCTACTTTTCAGCTGCCAGATCCCTCTTGCCTGGCAGCACCTTTGGGAGGAAGGTTGGCACTTTTCAAGGAAAATTGGATTTTAATTACCCAGGACAAATGGGTACTGGATATCATACACCGAGGTTACAAGTTTTATTTCCATACCTTGCCTCCTTTCAAAGGCATGCCAGACGTTCCTCCTCAGCAAAGACTAGAGGCTCACAACCAAATTTCTCTTCTACTTCAAATAGGAGCTATACAACCGGTCCCTCTGCCAGAAGTGGGCCTAGGATTTTATTCTCGCCTGTTTCTAGTACCAAAGAAAGGGGACACGTGGAGACCCATTTTGGACTTATCTATCCTCAACACATATCTGGACATTCCCAAGTTCAAAATGTTGACGTTACAGCAGCTTTTACCTCTGCTGGGCAAAGATCACTGGATGGTGACTCTGGATCTCAAGGAGGCTTACCTTCATGTTCCTATCAGGCCCAGTTGCAGGAAGTATCTGCGTTTTCGGGCTGGGACTTTTCATTATCAGTTCTCTGCATTGCCCTTTGGCTTATCTACTGTGCCCAGAGTGTTCACGAAGGTTCTGGCTCCAGTGGTAGCTTTCTTCAGGCTAAGAGGAATACAAATATATCCTTATTTGGACGATTGCCTGATTCTGGCTCAAGGAAAGGACGAACTTCTTCATCATTTACAGTATTTGATGGCAGTGTTAAGATGCCTAGGGTATTCTGTGAACGAAATAAAGTCCAGTCTAGTACCCTCTCAGGACATGTGCTTTCTGGGTGTGAGACTGAATACAGCTTCCCAGATGGCCTTTTTGACCCCGGACAAACAAAAGAATCTTTCTCTTTATTTCCATCAATTGTCTCGTCAGTCCAGGCTGACTGCAAGGACAGTCCTTCAAGCCTTGGGGTTCATGGCATCTTGTATTCTGGTACTTCCCAATGCCAAACTGCATATGAGGAAGCTACAATGGTATCTCAAGAATGTATGGACGCAGCACTGCCAAGATTTGGACACTGTCATTCAGATAATACCTTGCATTCAAAAGGAATTTTTGTGGTGGGCTCAGGAATGTCACCTAAACAAGGGACTCTCTGTGACCCGACCAGAGGCGAGTCAGATTCTAACGACAGATGCCTCAGACAAAGCTTGGGGAGCTCATCTAAATGGAAAATGGGTACAAAACACGTGGCCTGCCAGACTTCAACATTTACATATCAACTTGAAGGAGATGTTAGCAGTCCAATTTGCATTGATAGCTTTCAAGGATTTACTTCTTCCAGGGCAGGTGTTGATTCAAACAGACAACACAACTGTCATGTGGTACATCAACAAGCAAGGGGACACATTCATATCCTCTATGCAGACAAGCAATGATTTTGTGGGAGACTGCTCTCAGTTTGCAGCTAAATCTTCAGGCAAGGTTTCTGCCAGGAGCACAGAACTCCTTAGCAGATGTGTTGAGCAGACGAATTATGGATCCCCACGAGTGGAAATTGGATCCTCATGTATTTCAAAAATTGACAGTGTTATGGGGAACTCCAGACATAGATCTGTTCACTTCTCCACTGAATTACCAGCTGCCAAAGTTTTGCACGAAAAGGTTTCATCCCACAGCTTGGAAAGTGGATGCTCTCTCGTTCAATTGGAGCAATCTTCACGTGTATGCCTTTCCACCACTGCCTCTCCTCCCAAAGGTACTCCTGAAGGTCAGACAGGACAAGCCAACCATGATTTTAATAGCTCCGGATTGGCCTCGACAGCACTGGTACCCATTACTGAGAAGTCTGGTACGGGAGCCTCCATGGCCTTTGCCTTCGATTCCACACCTGCTGTCTCAGGAGAACAGTCATTTACTCAATGTCAAACTTCACTCTCTACATCTAACAGCCTGGCATATTCTGTTTTAAACCCTGGAGGGTCTCAGCTTCCACAACAAGTTTTGAATGTTATTTTGGAGGCCAGAAGGCCTAGTACAAGGAAAGTTTACGCAGATAAATGGAGGAGATTTTTAATTTGGAGTACAGCAAAGGACTTTGATGTTTCTAAACCTAACTTAAGTGTTGCTCTTCAATACCTTACTGAGTTATTGGACAAAGGTTTGTCCTTCTCCTCTATAAAGGTTCATGCTGCAGCAATTTCTGCTCACTATGACTGTGACCCACCATTATTTTCTCATCCTTTGTTTAAGCAATTCCTTAGAGGGGCAAAGAATATAAGACCCCACGTAGAGCTCCTACTCCTGCTTGGGATCTCAATTTTGTGTTGGAGAAACTCACTCTACAACCTTTTGAGCCTGCAGCGACTGCCGAGTTGAAATATTTATCATGGAAGACTGCTTTTTTGTTGGCTATTACATCTGCGAGAAGGGTTTCTGAATTACAGGCCCTTATGGCGGTTGAGCCTTTCTTAATTTTCCACAAGGATAGGGTGTTTTTGCGTACTAACCCTTCCTTTATGCCTAAAGTGGTTTCTAGTGTGGCTTTAAACCAAACTATTCATTTGCCTACTTTTTATGCAAACCCCCAAAATAAAGGGGAGAAGATTTTGCACACTTTAGATATACACAGACAGTTGCGATATTATTTGAACAGAACTAAAGGGTTCAGGCAGTCTCAGCAGTTGTTTGTTTCATTTGCTTTGTGTTCTCAGGGCAAACCGGTTTCAAAACAAACTATCTCTAAGTGGATTGGTTTTTGTATTGCTTTCTGTTATTCCCATCATGGTAAGGAGGTTCCATCTGGGATTAGGCCTCATTCCACTAGGGCTACTGCCACTTCTACAGCTTTTTTAAGGGGGGTGGCTACTAAGGATATTTTGGAGGCAGCTACTTGGAGTTCAGTGCATACTTTCTCTAAGCATTACCACCTTCCACTTTACTCTAAATCTAGGGCTGGATTTGCCACTGCAATTTTACAGGGCATTTTGGCAGCTCCTAATGCTTTATAGTTTTGCCATCCTCCCTTACCTCTGCTTTGGGATTCTACCCATATGTAAGGACTGCAGCAATGTGAGATGAAGAACATAGTACAGTTTTGTACCTACCATAAATGTAGATGTTCGAAGATCCACATTGCTGCAGTCCAATCCTCCCTCCTTCCCCTCTGTAGTTAGAGGTGGTTGTGTGGTTTGGGTTGTACATATTGTAAATATGGTTAGTGCAGGGGTGGTTGTTTGTTTTTTGGCTGTTTTTTGGCTTTGCCCTTTCTTTGTAGGGCCTTCTGACATCTGGGGCAAGAAAAGACTGAGGATATGACGTCAGTCATGCGCTTTTGTACCCTGATGTCCTGATGTCAGTTTTAAGCGCCTTGACCGACGTCAGCCTAATACTTTGGTATTCGGGCCGACCGAGGACAGCGGACTACCCATATGTAAGGACTGCAGCAATGTGGATCTTCGAACATCTACATTTATGGTAGGTACAAAACTGTACTTTCTTGAGCAGGTAGAGCCCGATGCCAGGGGTGGTGATTGGGAATCGACCCTTGAATATCACGAGCTCCTTTGGCAGCTAAAATTAGATGCAGGAAGACCTCCTGGGCTCAACGGTACTATTAGTATCAAACCAATATTGAAACTAAGGAGGGCAAGGCTGTAGTTAACATGTAAGACTGTGCAAATTTAAATACTAAAGATACCCACATCCTGCTTGGTGTAGTGGTGGTCCTGAAGAGGTATTGGGCATAGGAGTGGTGTACAGCATACCAACCCCCTCCTATTACTAATTGGAACCCTTTAATGTTAGGAGATTTAATAACAACACTGGGGGAACATAACATACCCACGCAAACTATGTTTTTTTAATGGAATTGTATAGTAACATTTATAATAAAAACTGTCACTTCTAATTTAAATCTACACTTTCTTGATGCTGTTTCAGAGTAAGGTATATTGTATTATTTAATTATTAAGGAAATTTTAGATGGTTGGTTTTTACTTTTTATGGTTAAGCATATTTTAGTTGTAATTTACAAAGAAATGTGTATGTTCAAACATTTATTTTGTATTTTTAAAGTACACCTTATTGATTTTATAAGAATTCTTTGATGTATGTTAAGAAGGAACAGCTTTCTTAAAACGCTAACAGCATTTTGTTAATTAACAGAGAGATTCTCAAGACACCTGCTGTAACAACATGGTGTCACTTGATAAAGTTCAGAATTTTTCTGAGCGAAAGCGCTTGTGTGTTTCATATTCTGTTCTACTGGATTAAAGAATTTCGTGTGTTTCACATCTTGCTTTGCTGGATTAAAGGATTTCGTTTTTATTAATTCATTGCTAGCTGATGTCCTTCAAGAATGCAACTGCAGTCATAACATGTGGGTTGTCCTGCCTCAGGCAGCCCTCGGTCGGCCGGATTCCAAAGTCTGGGTCCGACGTCGGCTGATGTCGCATTTCTCTCCGACGTCAGAGCGGCTGGAGTACATAAGCATCAGCCGACGCCATTTTCTCCAGTCTTTCTTGCCGAGCGGTGCCCGAAGCAGAAGCGGTTCGCAAGTGCCGGTCGGTCAGCTCCTGTTTTCTACGATACCGAAGTCATCAAAAAAGCTAAGTACCCCGTTGGGGACCTTTTCTTGCCTCAGCCGATGTCAGAAATTACTGAAAAAGTTAACAATTGTCTTTTTTGTGGTAAACAAATACCTCTAAGGATTTCCACTCTTACTGCCTCCCTTGCCTGGGCCCAGACCACGACGTCTCGGCCTGTGTAGCCTGTGCTCGCTTCAACAAGCGCACTCTCAGGCGCCGGGCGGAGTTCGCTGAAGACTTTTTCGGCGATAAATTTGCTTATACTATGCCGTCGGATCTTCCGACTTCGCAAACTCCCAAAAAGCAAAAAGACCCGGACCGACATCCTCGGCCCATGTCTACTACCGACTCCATGCCAAAACCTAGCGCGAGTGCTCCGGTTCCCTCTGAGATGGTCTCTCCACCGCTCCGAACCGAAGACACCGCATTACCGATGACTCCGATTCCAGACATTACTCCGACGCCAGTTATAGATTTTCCTCCGGATACCGAAACCGAGGAAATGCCCGAGACCATTGCTGTAGACAAGGTCACTCCTGCACGTGGAGCTGCCAGGCCCCCTATGGCCATGTCTATTAAGGCCTACACTAGGGCTAAGGCAGCCAGCAAAACAAAGCATATTGCTCCTAGAGCCTTACCTCAGCCGACTCCGGAGACACAAATTATGTCCATGGCTGCTGATTTAATTTCCATGATTAGAGGTTCGCAGACCCATCCTGAGAGAGCATCCCAGCCTCCTCCTGATAAAAGGCCCCGGGTTGAACCCTCTGACCCTACTCCTTCAGATGAAGACTCTGAGGGCTCTGTCCACTCTGATAGCCAGGAAGAGCTCTTCCATACCTATGAGGACTCTGATGCAGAAGATTCCATACCTTCGGCCTCCCCTCCTGAGGATATTTCCTTTGGGGAAGTTCTGCACACCATGAGGGAACATTTCAAGTGGCAGGGCCAGGAATATTCTGATTCCAGGAAACGCCTTAGGACTTTCCTTAAGAAGCCTCTGCACAGGCCCTTAGCTATTCCCCCTGTACTTGATGTTCTGGATGATTTGTACTCTGATTCTAGTGCTACCCCTGATACTCTCCCTCCTGCACCTGCCAAGCCAGACAGGTGTTACAGGGTCCCAGAAACTCATTCCCATTTATTCAGGGCCCATACTGTTGATTTGGAAACTACTTCACAGGGGCCTAAAGGAGTTTCAGCCACCACCTCAAAAAATCCTTTGCCCTCCAACAGGGAAGCTAGATCATTAGAGAGATGGGGTTAAAAGGTTTACACTTCCACTACTTTATCTATGAGAGCTTTAAATTGCCTTTTTCATATGTTCCAATATCAAGATTATCTCTTAGAAGATTTACAAAAAACACTAGCTTCTCCTGATCCTTTAGACAGGAAGTCTTTGCAGGAAGCTGTACATAACACGCAGCAAGTAAGCAATCACTTCCTGCAGTGTGGATATGATGCACTGGAAGCTTCTTGTAGGGCAGCTATGACAGGGGCAGTGATGCGAAGACATGCTTGGTTAAAAGATCAACCTCTACCAGATCATGTAAAAGCAAAACTTCTGGATGCACCTTTGGAAAAGAACAAGCTTTTTGGTGCAAATGCTAAGGATGTGTTAAAGACCATAGAAGAAAAAGCAAAATCAGTTCAAACTGTAAAGCATGAGTGTCCAACCTGCGGCCCTCAGAGCTCTTCCATGCGGCCCGCAACCCTTAAATTGAAATTTAACTTTTTTTCCATGTGTTTTCACGTCCGCGTCCTTCAGCTATTCTGCGCATGTGCCAAATTACTTTTTTCACGTTTTTTTTTCTTGCCAGCGTCTTTCAGCTGGTATGTGCATGTGCCAAAACACCGTTCGGTCATTTTTTTCATTTGCGGTAAACAGCTGAAGGAAGGAGTGAGATCGCGGTGAAGAAAGTGGATTTATTATTTATTTTACAGACTACATCTACAGCAGTAAAAGGTAAGCTAAGCTGTATAAGTCTTATAAAAAAAACCTCCCATCCTGATCCATTGTTTTCAGTTTTCACATTATTTGTGAGATTTCAGTTTTAGAAGAGGGATTCTGCCAAGTGCTGTCACAAATGCCTACCTTGTGTTGCATATTCTTTGATGTTAACATTCAGAAGTGTACCACAACTGGGTTTCCACAATTTTCTCTGTACATTACTCATGCCTTCCTTCCAGTTTAAAAAATTATAGAAAACTCTGGAATGATGCTTGTGGGGCATGTGTGAGGTCTTGTGTAGAAAGAACCTGGACTGCCAGAGATGATTTTTACTAGAAACCATTAGCTTTTTATGGAAAACTTTTGAAGTGCACATGTAATACTACAATGATATATGCTATGAATAAAAATACAAAGATTTTTACTGACAGATCTTTTTTCTACATTCCGCTTTTAAGGGTTTGATGTTGTTTTGAATTAAGTTTGCAAGTTAAGGTTATATATTTATTCCAAGGTGGATGTGTTACTAGTATAATGCATGCTGTTGTCAAGTCAGCTTTTCAGTTGATAGTTTCTGGCAGTTTTCTTATATTTCGCAATGGAAAACTATAGTTGGCATGCAGAGTTCAGACATTTTGTGTGATTCATGACACTTTTTTGACTTTAGATTTCTTAGATGCCAGTTTTATTTTTTCATCAGCATCTTTTTGCGTTTCTAACACATGTAGACATCATGTTGGTGTATCCAAGTTCCAGGAACAGCAGGTCCAAGTTTTACCTTAGTAGTGTCTACCAGTGCCAGCTGTAGTTTGCACGCATAATTAAAAATGCGTTCACCTTCCAAAGGAAAACATAAACAACACAGATGCACAACTAGGTACTTTTTTTGCACTGTCATACTGCCATTCATACCCAGGTTCAGAATGACAAGCACTCAACTCATGGGGGGTGGGGGTGCAAGATCAACACTCATCTTATGATTATGTGTGTGACTGTCTAAAAAAGGTTCCTTTGGACAAGTCACGTGTTTCTTTGACTGTTTTATTTTGACATTTCTTTTGCTAGCCAAGGTCAGACAACTAGAAACGTGTTGCATTGCATGTTACACATCCCTCTTTAAAACAAAAAAAGTTAGAAACCAAGTTAGAAACCAAGGTAAATATTGCATAATGGAAATGTTCCATGACAGACTGTGGTTGATGTGTAATTTAATCACTCTGGTAACATTAGACCTCTGTGGCATACATTCTGCCACAGTGATTATTAGGTGATACTTGACTTAATCTACAACCCCTCCTAATGTATTACTCAAGTAAGCCTCCGTATTGAAACTTATTTGATTAGGTGTCATAAACTGAAGATTAAGGTATACCCTTAATGCAGACACAGCAGATGCAGGCACATTCCATTGAGAGTTGGCATGTGGATACTGACTGGCACTGATATTAACATTAGCTGTGATAATTGGCTCATTGTATGTACCCACTTAAGTCTTTGTTAAAGAAGTACAGATATAAGGCAAATATATATATACGTTGATATTTTTAGTTCTGTTGAATCTGAGTTTACTTTGCACTGTGTACTTAATTGTGTATATATATTTTTCCATGTGTGCCATTCCACAGAAGAGGGAAGTTGTATATACACTAATTTAAACTGTATGTTTTGGACTTGCAGTCTGTCAACATCCTTTACCTCAGTAAGAGTGGGGCAGCTTGGTGATGGATCAAGTTATCAGTACATGGCTGGGTTGTTTTCTGTTATACACAGGGAGGTAATTGCATTTAAGACTATTTGGATGGCTGTAGTGGCATCTTTGTTTTATGGTTATTTGGATGCAAGACATCTGTTGTACATATTGTTGATGTATAGTCAAACATTCACTAACATTACCTCACTGACAGGGGCACTCTTAAAGTAGGGTTTGGCAGAGGTGACTTCAAGATTCAATGGTTCCCACTTGTATTCTGTTTGGTGTCCCTGAGTTGGAGCAGATTTTATATAACCTGTTGATTGTATCCTGGTGTTTCAGTTTCTGATATGGTTGAATGCCCCCACCTAGTAGTGCTTCAATTTGAATTGTGTTCTTAGTGCTTTACTTGCTGATTTGTTAGCCCCTAAGAAGGCACAGTAGCTAAATATCTATTAATTCTTCACATTATTCAAACAATGCAACTCAGCAGGTATAGTTTTCCTGCTGACTTTCTACTTTTCCTGCTTTTGGAGACTGTTACACCATTTATTTGTGTTCCCAATGGCTACTTGTGGGCAGAGCAGAATTTTGGGCTTAGTTTTATTATGTATAGTTATAGTAATTTTAAAAAACTTCTTCATAGTGATGGAAGTGTATGAAAATAATCCTTAGATTAGATTAGTGGAAGCATTTTATATGTACTGGGCTTATTCTTATTAGCAGTTCTACTAATTAAATTTATTAAAAGAACTGATGTGGAAAATATAATTCCCAGAGTAGGAACTTGCAACCAGAGCACAAACATATTGGTCTGTTACATTTGCTAAAGAAAAAGCTTTCAGAGAAAAACTTATTTCTTAGTCACTTTTCTTAGAATGCAGCTGCTGTGGTTGTAGTGTTTTTAGAGATAGACTGAGGAATAATGACAATGATTAAAATGTCTACTATAATTAGGTTATGGGCAATACCTAGTTGTGAGTAGGTAGGTGGTAGGTAGGAGATTGTGAGGCTCGAGCCAGTACAGTTAAGGCTTTGCAGTGTTGACTTTCTGTATGTAAACTGCTGCAAAATCTATCAATTATAGTGTGTAGCAGCTGTCCAGTTTCATTGGGGGGGGGGTTGCTATGTAGGTTAGTCATGATGGGGGAGGCATACAAGAGAAATGGTAGTAAACAGGTTGATGCAAGTTTTTTTTCTAATGCTGTCAGGTAATGTTTACTTCTAAAAAACCTGTATATGTATTTTTCAAAGCACATGAAAAAGTTAATGCATGAGCGGAATAAAATGTCTGCATCTACAGAAGACTTTTAATAAACCAGTCCTGGATGTTTTGCAGTGCTTGATTTGCTGCATAGTTTTGTTCACTTTTAAATGAAAATTATTTTGGTTCATGCTTGTAGTTAAGTTGGTTGTTTGGCTGCTAGCGCTAGGCTAGATTTTCATCATTTTGCAACTCGTACCAGGCTGGAAACACAGGCCATTGTAAATGCACAGCACATCTGATTATTTTATTGAATTGCCCTATGAGCTTTGTGTGAAGGAAGTAGTTGTTATGCTCTGCTTTGTGAACTTTGAGGGAGCAGAAAGTTTTTTGCTTGATAGATTATTCCTTTTCTTAACAGCTACATCTCTGGCTTAATGTCATTCAGTCATTTTTATTTGATGGCCTCTACTAACATATTCAACAAACCAGTTTTGTGAACTGTAATGAACTATGCTGACTCATTTGTAAAATTACTTGGCAATTATACAGGCTGAATAATTCATTGTATTAGTCCGCATATACCTGGGGTCTTTTGCTCTTCAGTTTATGACGTGTCATTAGAGACTTTTTCTTTTTTTTCTTTCTCTCTCTCTTTTTTTTTTGGTCCTCACTTGCCGTTTGCCCCCAGACCATTTCTGTTGACTCAATGCGGCCCTTGCAACTGAAAAGGTTGGACACCCCTGCTGTAAAGGATTTCCTCCAGGTTCAACCCCCCCAGATTCAGTAGGAATTGGCCTTCAAAAAACTGGTCCTTTCCTAATCCAGAAAAGTTTCAAAGGGGTAAGAACAGACATGGCCGAGGAAGAGGCCAATACAGAGGCACTTACAGGGGACGTCAATGGCAGCCAGGAAACCAAAGAGGTGACGCAGGGGTTTCTCCTGCCCAACAACCACAATCTCAATGACTTTCCTCTACTACCGCCTACCAGGGAACAACTAGAAGCTCCCTTGGGCGGGAAATTATCTCTGTTTGCAAAAAACTGGCACAGACTGACAAAGGACAAATGGATTTTAGACATTGTAGACCGAGGGTACAGGTTTCATTTCCATACCTTACCAAGGAAACAAGGCATGCCAAATCTACCACAACATCAAAGGGTAGAGGCTATCAAGCAAATCTCTCTGCTAACTCAAATGAAAGCAATAGAAAGAGTTCCACAACAAGAACAAGAACAGGGGTTTTACTCAAGACTGTTCCTGGTTCCAAGAAAAGAATCTCAATGGAGACCAATAACTGGACTTGTCCGCATTAAACACCTTTCTCATAGTACCGAAGTTCAAAATGCTGACTCTACAGCAACTCCTTCCCATGCTGGGCAAGGAGTCGTGGCTGATCACTCTGGACCTCAAGGAGGCATACCTGCATGTCCCTATCAGACACAGTTGCAGAAGATACCTCAGATTTCTTGCAGGGCCAGAGCATTATCAATTCTCAGCATTGCCATTTGGCTTATCTACTGCGCCCAGAGTGTTTACAAAATGCCTGGCTTCAGTAATTGCTCATTGCAGGCTCCAGGGTATACAAATCTACCTGTACCTGGACGACTGCCTCATACAAGCGGACGACAAATTGATGCTGACAAAAAATCTGGAATATGTCATAAGTTTACTTCAAGCTCTGGGATACACAGTCAACTTCCAAAAGTCAAGACTGCAGCCATCCCAGCAAATAATCTTCTTAGGAGCCAAACTAGACACAGCCTCTCAAATGGCTTACCTGACAGAAGACAAGCAAGAGAAGTTAACTCAATACTTCAAAGGTTTAGCAAAACTCACCCAGATGACTGCAAGGAGATTCCTACAGGCCCTGGGTTACATGGCATCCTGCATTCTACTGGTTCCATTAGCAAAACTACACATGAGAAAGCTTCAATGGTACCTAAAAAGCGTTTGGTCTCAGCACAGCAACAACTTGGAGACAATCATACCACTCATTCCATGCTTACAAAAGGAATTCCAATGGTGGGCTTCAGTGAGCCAGGAAAACACAGGTTTGTCATTCAAAAAACCACAGATAACACAGACCATGACTACAGACGCCTCAGACCTCGGATGGGGGGCGCACATGGAAGGCAGGTGTATACAAGGACAATGGTCTCCAAAGGAAACACATCTGCATATAAATCAAAAGGAAATGCTGGCAGTAATGCATGCTATCGAGGCTTTTCAAAACCAACTCCAGCAAGGCCACTTAATGATACGGACAGACAACACCACTGTGATGTGGTACATAAACAAGCAGGGGGGCACTCACTCCTACCCCCTTTGCAGACTGACAATGCAGCTTTGGGAGAAATCACTGAGTCTAAACATCCAGTTACAATCACAGTTTGTTCCAGGAAAAGACAATGTGTTGGCGGACAGCCTAAGCAGGAATTTCACAGATCCACACGAGTGGAGGTTGCATCCGAAGGCTTTCAGACAACTCACTTCGACATGGGGCAAGCCAGAAGTGGACCTATTTGCCTCTCACCTCAATCATCTACTACCAAAATTTTGCACAAGGACATACCATCCAAAGGCTTGGAAATTAAATGCTCTTTCATTCAACTGGAGCTCCCTAGCAATCTATGCATTCCCACCTCTGCCACTGATGACCTCAGTATTACTAAAGATCAAAGCAGAGAAGCCCAAGGGGATATTAATAGCTCCGGATTGGCCAAGACAACACTGGTACCCACTACTGCGGGGCATATGTCACACCAGGAGGTGGGCCCTCCCTCAGTGGCCTCTACTTTTGACTCAGCACAATTTCGAAACACTGCATCCAAACCTTCAGACTCTGCAGCTAACAGCCTGGGAGATCCCATAAATGAATTCAACTTACCTCTCTCCAAAGAAGTTCAGCGGATACTAACAGAGGCTCGAAGACCGTCCACCAGAAAGGTTTACTTAGCAAAGTGGAAAAGATTCAGCAATTGGAATACCAGCAAAGGGCATGACGCATCATTTCTGAACATCCCACTTATCTTGGAATATTTGGCAGATATGTTACAGAGTGGCCTCTCATATTCTTCCATAAAAATACATGCATCTGCTATCTCAGCTAGATACAACACTGATCCTCCTGTTTTTTCTCACCCCTTACTAAGACAATTCCTCAGGGGAATCAAGAACATTAAGCCACCAAGAAAGGCCCCAGTGCCAGCCTGGGACCTCAATTTTGTCTTAGAAAAACTGACTCTACCTCCTTTTGAGCCAGCAGCTTCAGTTGACTTGCAATTTCTCTCATGGAAAACAGCCTTCCTGTTGGCAATTACCTCAGCAAGAAGGGTTTCGGAACTTCAGGCCCTAATGGCAATACCACCCTTTATCATTTTCCACAGAGACAGGGTTTCATTAAGGACCAACCCTACCTTTATGCCAAAGGTGGTATCTAGGGTTTCTCTAAATCAAGCCATTCATCTGCCTGCCTTCTTTCCCAATCCCGAGAATAAGGGGGAAAGGCTTTTACATACCTTGGACATTCATAGACAACTTCGATACTACCTGGACAGAACAAAGGCCAGTAGGAAGTCTGATCAGCTTTTTGTAGCTTACGCCCCTGCAGTCCAAGGAAAAGCAATTTCAAAACAGACTATTTCTAAATGGATTGGACATTGCATCAGATTCTGTTATTCCTTTCATGGAAAGACTGTTCCAGCCTATGTCAGACCTCATTCCACCAGAGCTACAGCCACCTCTACAGCATTTTTAAGAGGGGTGCCTACAAAGGACATTCTAGAAGCTGCTACATGGAGCTCCGTGCATACATTCTCAAAACACTACAATCTCCCCCTATATTCCAGATCCAGAGCAGGCTTTGCTTCGGCAGTCCTGCAGGGTTTGATTGCCACTACTTCTCTTTCCTAGAGCATACCTCCTCCCCCAGCTAAGCTATGGTATTCTACCCACATGTTATGACTGCAGTTGCATTCTTGAAGGACATAGTACAGTTTTGTACCTACCATAAATGTAGATGTCCGAGAGACATGCAACTGCAGTCGGGTTTTCTCTCCCTCCATACCCCTCTATGCCTAGGGTCCACTCCTATCCCCCCCACTCTTAGCTGGGGATATCTGTTATGGTGTATTTGTTTCATTACTCATGTATTTGTTGGAATCCTGTTTATGTCTACCAATTTGATTACAGCCTTCCTTGGAGGGCACCTGGCATCTGGGGCAAGAAACACTGAAGAAAATGGCGTCGGCTGATGCTTATGTACTCCAGCCGCTCTGACGTCGGAGAGAAATGCGACATCAGCCGACGTCGGACCCAGACTTTGGAATCCGGCCGACCGAGGGCTGCCTGAGGCAGGACAACCCACATGTTATGACTGCAGTTGCATGTCTCTCGGACATCTACATTTATGGTAGGTACAAAACTGTACTGTTTGCTTCCTGGTCATTGGTTTGTCTACTTCATTAGGTTGGTAGTTCAGTGATTAGGGTTCGATGATTAGGTGTTTTCAGTAATAAGTGTTTGATATGCTATATACCCAGCCATCCCATATCTTGGAAGAATTCTCCCCTGGTTCGCCAGGGATATACATTTGTGTTTCCTCTTCCCATAGTTATGGTTATCATGGATACCTTAACATTTGGCTGGGGGGGTGCATTTCAGTGAGAGGATGCCTCAAGGAATGTGGATCAGGTTGGAGGTCCTTCTTTACAAAAACATTCTGGAAATGAGGGCAGTCCTCCTAGCATATGCTAGGCAAAGATGCCTGGTTGGTAACTCTAGACTTAAAAGAGGCTTGCCTGCATATCCCAATCAGGGAATCTTGCAGAAGACACCTCCACTTCAAAGCAGGCTACTTGCATTACCAGTTCTCTGCACTGCCCTTTGGCTTATCTACTGCGCCCAGGGTCTTCACAAAGTGCCTGGCAACAGTAATTGCATTTTGCAGGCAAAGAAATATTCAAATATATCCATACCTGGATGGTTGTCTAATTCAGGCAGAAAACAAGGACATTCTTCTAAAGCATCTGGCATTTGTAAAAAAGGTTCTAAGTTGTCTAGGGTACACAATAAACGAAAAGAAATCACAACTGGTACCCTCTCAAAAAATTACATTCCTGGGTGCACGCTTGAATACAGCTGCCCAGATGACTTACCTTACGCCAGGAAAGCAAATTCAATTGGTGACATACTTCAAACAGGTGGCCACAAAAACTCTGCTATCTGCAAGACAAATTCTGCAAGCCTTGGAGTTCATGGCCTACTGCATTCTTCTAATTCCATATGCAAGACTGCATATGAGGAAACTTCAGTGGTACTTAAAAAGTTTATGGAGTCAACATTGTCACAGCCTGGAAACAATGAACCAAGTACACTGCTGAACGCCAATAACTAGAAAAGATGAAAAAAATGCTCTTAGCAAGCATATTATAACTAACCCTACACATAGTTTTATTTTTGGGATCCTAGAGATAGTTAAGATGGATCCAAGAGGGGGAGACTGGAAAAACAAATTACTTCAAGCAGAATCTAAATGGCAATTTAAACTGAATGCAACATTTTTTCCAGGTTTGAATGAGGCTATAAGCATCAAACCTGAGCTTAAGCACAGAGCTAATATGCTTTGAATATACATTTTTTATATGTTTTTTATACCATTTTATATGTATATATTTGCATCCAGGAATTTTGTTTCATTTGAAAATGTATTTATAAAAAGTTTTATATGAATTTTAAATACACAGATGGCATCTGTATTGATCTCATGAATATGTATTAGATGTGTTGTCACATGTCTAAAGGATCTCCTATAAAAAGTAAGGATTTTAAATTAATTTTGTAGATCTGTTGAAGTCTGTTGACGAAAGCGCTTATCTTGTGGAACTAATAAATATTTATTGCATATCTGTGGACTAGTTATTGGCGTTCAGCAGTGTACTTGGTTCCTGGTTTTCTAACTGCTGGTGGCTTTTTCTTGAGCCTGGAAACAATGATTCCTATTATACCTGGCCTGCAACTAGAGTTCTTATGGTGGGCAGAGGCCTGCCACGAAAACAAGAGACTGCCATTCACTCCACCCTCTGCTGCCCAAACCCTAACTACAGACTCATCAGACTATGCTTGGGGGGCTCATCTGGCAGGAAAGTGCATTCAGGGCAAATGGAGCCCAAATCAAATGCACCTACATATCAGTCAGAAAGAGATGCTAGCTGTACAGAATGCACTGACAGCCTTCAAGGACTACCTACATCCAGGACAACTAATAATAAAGACAGACAACACCACAGTTTTGTGGTACATAAACAAGCAGGGGGGGTACGCATTCCTACCCCCTTTGTAGACTAGCCATGGCATTGTGGAACACGGCTTAGACCTATCAAATACAACTACAAGCTCAATTCCTGCCAGGAAAGCTAAGTACTCTGGCAGACGAACAAAGCAGAAATGTTATGGACCCACACGAACGGAAACTGGAAACACAAGTTTTCAACATGTTGACACGCAAATGGAGGAGCCTAGACATGGATCTTTTTGCCTCACCCCAGAACTATCATTTGGACAAATTCTGCACAAGAATCCATCACAAAAAAGCTTGGAAAGTGGATGCTCCATCAGTCTATGCTTTTCCCCCTCTGCCTCTGCTCTCCAATGTTCTACTAAGTCAGACAGGACAAACCAAAAATGATTCTGATTGCTCCAGACTGGCCTCACCAACACTGGTACCCACTCCTGCGCAATGTGTGACACCTTCCTCCTTGGCACCTGCCTCAGACACCTTACCTACTGTCTCAGCAGAACTATCAAATTCTGCACACTCATCTCCAAACTTTGAATCTTGCAGCATGGTTAATCAACTAATTTCATCCTTGGCATCCCTCAGCAAACCTGTGATGGATGTCACTTTGGAGGCTAGAAGGCCTAGTACTATAAAATCTTATGCTGACAAATGGAAAGGATTCTGTGCCTGGAACCAATCACAAGGAATAAGCACAGCAATGCACAATATCCCTCAGATTCTACAATACTTAACTGAGACGCTTCACAAGGGCCTATTTTTTTCTTCCATAAATATCCATGACTCTGCCATTTCAGCTCATTACAGCACAGAACCTCCCCTGTTCTCTCATCCTCTGCTAAAGCAGTATCTCAGAGGGGCCAAAAATTTAAGACCTCCCAGGAGAGTACCAACTCCTGTATGGGACCTCAATTTTGTTTTGGAAAAACTCACTCTCCCTCATTTAGAGCCAGCTGCTACTGCAGACCTAAAATTTCTCTCCTGGAAAACAGCTTTCATTTTAGCAATCACTGCAGCTGGAAGGATTTCAGAATTACAGGCTCTTATGGCTGTGGAGCCTTTCATTATTTTTCATCCGGACAGGGTGGCTCTCGGGACCAATCCATCTTTCATGCATAAGGTGGTGTCCAGTGTGGCTCTTAATCAACCATTCATCTGCCAACTTTCTTTCCCAATCCACAGAATAAGGGTGAGTAGGTTCTGCATTCATTGGATGTACACAGACAACTTTAGATTTTACTTAAACAGGACAAAATCTCTAAGAAAATATGAACAACTATTGGTGGCATTTGCTGCAGGGGCAGAGAGAAAGGCTATTTCAAAGCAGACTATTTCCAAATGGATAAACCATTGTATTCATTTCTGCTATATGCACCATGGTAAACCTATCCCCAAGGGGATCAAATCTCATTCCACCAGGGCTGCTTCTACTTCTGTAGCCTTTCTCATAAGGGTTCCTACCAGAGACATTCTAGAAGCTGCTACCTGGAGCTCAGTTCATACGTTCACCAAACATTATCATTTACCTTTCTTCTCTAAATCCAGAGTTGGCTTTGCCACTGCTGTCCTGCAGGGCCTTATAGCTGCTCCTAATGCTGTATAAATCCATCCTCCCAACCATAGCTTTGGGATTCTACCCAAATGTAATGACTGCAACAGTGAAACACGAACATAGTACAGTTGTGTACACTTACCATAAATGTAGATGTTCGAGTGTATTCACTGTTGCAGTCCTGGTTACCCACCCTCCAGCCCCCTGTTTTTCTCTTACTATACCTCTCCTTTCTTTTACTATGCTTAAAAGCCTTTTTGGTGTATTTGCTTTTGTTTGGAGGTATATTTTTGTGTTTTAAATTATATACATTTTATATATATATGTATATATATATATATATATATATATATATATATATATTGCTCCCCATTTGGGGGGCACCTGACATTTGGGGCAAAAAAAAAACTGATGTAATGGTGTCTGCTGCATGTTTTATACCCCTGACGTCATGGGAGAAGGGACAGCAACTGATGCAGGACCCAAGACTTTGTTAATCAGGCCGACTGAGGGCAACCTGCCAGCAGATTACCCAAATGTAATGACTGCAACAGTGAATACACTCTAACATTTATGGTAAGTGTACACAACTGTACTTTCCAGCTTTTGTGTTATATGCATACTGTTTGGCAGGTTGAACTTTTATATAGTTGTTTCTTGTCCTATCCATTTGAGCCTATGTCACATCTGATAAAACTTTTTGTTTTATTGAAAGCCCTCAAACAAAAAAGAAACACACCCCAATAACCCTAAAACCCATTGCCTTAATACTAACACACAAAACTATATACACCTTCAAATATTGAAGTTTTACCCTCCTAATAGGAACAAAAGTCCTAAACTGACAGCCACACTCATAGACTTGAGTTCACTTAAAAGAAAGGATGCTAAGACGCATGGTGCACCCTGTGCTTCTATTAAATGTTTTTATGTCTTTATAACTCTCCCAGTTTTTTTTAATTTCTCAAAATCTTTTAGGTTTCTAATACCATGACGGGAATGGACCCCATTCCTAAGTCAAGGTATGATTAAAGTTCATAAAATTAGTATCGTTTCACTCTTTGTGAGCCAAAAATGCTCTTCATAGTACCCGTAATGTGCCCGGTAATGACTCCTCCTGCAATTCGTACGGAGTTGCATGCATTGGTAACCTCTCTAAATATGATTGTAGACTGTTCTTTAGAAGACCCGTTGCTCCTTCTACTGTTAGAACTATCTGGGTATCTTTAATCCACATTGCTCTTGTTTCTCTTGCAAATCCTGATATTTTATAACTGTCTCTTTGCACGCAGAACACTGTAGTCACTGGGTGTGGCAATTTCAATGATCAGTGCTATTTTTGTCTTTTCTTGGACTACTATATCCGATTTTATAGCATCTGTCTTTTGAATTGTTGGTAATGGATAGTCCCATGTGATGTAGACTTCATCATTTTCTATGATGCTTTGTGGCTCATGTTTCCAGTGTTTTTCAGCCACTTCAGTACCATAATGTTTGCACAGTCCCCAATGCAATAGTCTTGCCACATTATTTTGTCTTTCAGTATAAAGTCTTTCTGCCATTAGTATGTCACAACCAGCAATGAGGTGTGTGACTGTTTCCAATTCAGTTTTACAAAACCTACATCATTTGTTTGTTTCTCCCACATGTTCAATGGACTTTGTAAACCAGCATGTACGTAGCCCACTAACTTGGGCCGCCAGTATTAACCTTTCATCTCTTGGCTTGAATTCACCTCTCCTTAATCATTCCTGCATTCATTCCTGATCAACATGAGGTTTTTCGAGAAGTTTTCTATACTTGCAACTGTATTTATGTGTTTTCCACATTTCTTGCCTTTTCATCTGATCCTTCACCTTGTATTCTTTCTTTTTTTTTTTTTTGGGACATTCAGTTGCTGCCTGATTTTTATCTGCTACTGGTTTGATTTCCATTCCGGCTTGACGCCGATGTGTTTCTGCTAGGTTAAGCAGAGAAGTCATCTTTGATTTATTCTCTTCATGTTTCAAAACTTTTGCTACGTTGGGGTCTTGTGAGGTCAGCAGATGTGTGGAGTCCCACAATTGCAGATCTATACATGTAATCAATTTCAAGGAGGCCTATCCCTCTGTTTGAACAGGGAATACATAATCTTGGTATGCACTGATTTTTGTAGATCATTTGATGAGTATGAAGCATCCTTCTTGTTTTAATGTCTAATCTCTCCAACACATTTTGGCACCAATCAATCACTCCAAAACTGTAAGTTAGGACAGGAAGAGCAAATTGCTTTATAGCTTGGATTTTACTTCTAAATATTTTCAGGATTAATTTAAGTCTTCTGAGATATTCCTTACTATGTTTTATTCGCATTTGTTCATGTTTTATTGATGATCCTTTATCAATTCCCAAGTATTTATGCACTCTCTCTTGCTCAAGTTCATTCTTGTTGCAAACTGATGTTTTCCTGCTGCTGCAGTTTTCTTGCTTTGAAGGTTGCTTTTGCACATTTATCAAGACCAAATGACAGGTTGGAAGGTTTGGAGACAAAGCCAGAGAGGCAAGATTACGTTGGTTTGGACGTGCTGAGGAGGGATGCTGAGTATTTTGGGAAAAAGATGCTAAGGATGAAGCTACCAGGTAACAGGAAAAGAGGAACGCCTAAGATAAGGTTTATGGATGTGGTGAGAGAGGGCATGCAGGTGGTTGGTGTGACAGAGCAAGATGCAGAGGACAGGAAGAAATGGAAACGGGTGATCCGCTGTGACGACTTCTAACGGGAACAACCGAAAGAAGATGATGATGATCAAGACCAAATGACATTCTGATATCACCTGAAAAAGTTTTTACACTTTTCTCTCAGCTGGGAAAACCCCTGAATGTTTTCAGAGAACATTACCGACATTGGGAAAGCCCCTGAATATTTGCAGAGAACATTATCTACCTTGGGAAAACACCTGGATGCCTTATTCCTGACATCCAGGCAGTGCACTTACTAGTCAGTTACTGAAATTTACCCATAAACACAAGTCTACTGGCTTTCTCTGCTGAGTTTCTGTTTTCACACTGAGAGAGCTAGAGACAAGCTGTTAGTCAGTGCACAGCCATCTTGGAAGTATCCCAGCTTTTTGGTCCTTGGTAAAACTATGCACAGTGGACCAAACGGCTGCTTTCAAAATGGTTTTAGAATTGAGTCCTTTAAAAAAGCTCCAGAAGAGGCATTAGAATTGAGTCCTTTAAAAAAGCTCCAGAAGAGGCAAACGCCCTAATAGAATGAACACAAACAGAAGTAGGATGCTGCTTGCCACAGAAAGAAATAGCAGTAGAAATCCACGAGTAGACGGTTTGCTTAGAAACAGCTAAACCTAATTTCTTGGCATGAAAAGAAAAAGTTTTTCAGTTTCTTATAAGCTTTGTTTTGTCCAAATAATATCTGTGCTGCCTATGCAAATACAAAGAATGTAGAACCCTCTCACTGCTGTTTTGAGGAGACTTTGAGAGGAGAAGGAAGATGAATGGTCTGATTCAAAGATGAATCACTGACTACTTTAGGCATAAAAAAGGAGTGGTTCATAGGACCATAGAAGGTTACTAGGTTACAAGCCTAGCCAAGAGTTTGTCCCCAAAAAAGAAACCTTGTTCAGCACCTGTCGCCCCTGTCAGTGAGGAACAAGGTTGAACCCTTGGAACAAACTTGTGGTTTCACATCCACTCCTCAAGGTTGTGCTTGGAGGGTCAGCGAGGTACTCTGTTTAACATGTATGGGAAGTCTATTCCAGAGATCGGGTGCCTCTGGGAGACTACTCTTTCTCTTCAGCAGGTTTTGTTGATGTTGCATATTAGATTTGCATATTTAGATAGTCTGGAGCATTTCTCCCCGGGCCTCCGCTGAAAACAGGATCTGTGGAACCTAGTCGGACTTTCCCGGTCAACAAATGTTAAATAAATAAATAAATAAAAATTTAGGCCTTTCAAGCAGGAAATGCATAAGGAGTTAGACTTATAGATAAGGGTCAGATTTTGCCTTGTAGGCGAGACACAGATCACCTCTGAGCAATCTGTACAATACCAAGTTGAGCGATAGTGATTTTAGCCTGCCCACATAGGACAAGTGTTGGAGGCCATGGATTCTCTTTGTGGGGTATTTCTGTGGCCTTTCCAGTTGGTGCAGGTGTTTGGAGAGGTACCTACCAAATGGGAAGTTATACTCAATTATAGGCCTAATGAGACAGGAGTATAGGGAGGTAGTAACCTCCTTTTTTCTGAATGCATTCCCTTTACTTATGAGATGAACCAAGTAAAAGGCTTTTCTGACCACTGCCGCTACATACATGATGGTCGAATGTGAGATTGTTGTCAACCTGAGTACCCAGGTCTCTCATCACAGGTTGTGTGCTTAGGGGGTTGCAGTCGATGTGGTAGTCAGTAGGGGGCCGTGTTTTTGCCAAATGGCATGATGATAATTTTTTGATGATAATTTTTTTTTGCATTTAACTTAAGGCCATGACTTTGGCAGCAGTGATTTGTTGCTGTGAGACCCTCTTGCAAGATGTTAACATCATTTGGGGAGTCAGTGACAGCACCCAACTTAGTCATCCACAAACTTAGTCAGCTACGGGCTCTTTGTCTTTACCTGCACCTCTAAGAAGTAGATGCCAAACTATAGGGGTCCCAGGACAGATCCCTGAGGAACACCACTAGTGACAGGTATGCTGTTGGAGGTGGTGGCGCCTATTTTGACCTTGTGAGTCCTATCAGTGTGCCAGTTGGCCCACCCACCTGACGAGATAGTGATTTACGCCAAGTTGTGTTAGCTTTTTGATGATGCCCAAGTGGGAGGTTGCGTCACAGGCCTTGGCCAAGTCAAGGTAAGCTGTATGTACCGACTTACCCTCATCCAGGGCCTTGGTGACAGTCCCATAGAAGTCAACCAGGTTCAACAGGCAAGATCTGCCCCTGACTAATCCGAACTGGGTGGGTCAAGTGCTTGGAGATTGCCTTTGTCCTTGTTTGAGATTCGTAATAATATGCTCCATGGCTTTACTATCAGACTTGTCAAGCTAATGGGGCGATAGTTTCCTGGGTCAGTAGTGGTACCACATTTGTGCAAGGGGATGACAATGGCAGTTCTCCATTCTACTGGAATGAAGCCTGTAATTAGGCTTTGGTTGAATAAGGTGCTCAATGGCGAAGCTAGTTCTTGCTGGAGATGGTGCAGAATACAGCCTGGGGTACTATCCAGTCCCATGGAAGCTGTGTTCCCTGCCTTGGATAGGGCCTTTAACACTTGATCTAGGGATATGTGAGGTGCAGATGTCAAAATGGGCCCTTTGGGGGGATGGAGGGGTGAAGTTTGCACTGAACCTATCAGCTAGCAGGTTGGCTAAGTCAACAGGATCAGTGTAAGTGGTACCGTTAAGTACTAATTTGGAACAAACCTGGGTTTTTGCCATGGCGGTACCTGACATAATTGAAGAACGCTTTGTAGTTTCCCTTTGTTTCGGAGGCTAGTTTCAATTCATAATTGGCTTTGGAGGTTTTCACTAGTGATCTATTTTGCTTGTTGAGGTTGAGGAGGGAGTTTTTCCAATCTGGAATTTATTCTTTTTTACCCTTGAACAACAGTTTCTTCCTTTTGTTGTAAAGCCTGTTGATAGAGGAGGTCCACCAGACAGGTTTGTGTTTCCTTGAGGAGCAGGTTTTAGTTCTGTTGGGTAAGGCTGAGTCCATGCAGTTGTGTAGGTGCTTGTATACTGCAATGGTGTACTGTTCAGCATAAATGTCTACATCCTCTGAGGGGGGACAGTGGTGTGAAGCTACTGATACCCTCCCTTAGGAGGTTGTAGTCAGCTTTTTAGCCTGATTACAGATGGGGGGGGGGTGTTGGGTGGGGTAGAAACTTTGAATAAGACCGATGATCTGATCTTACCAAGGAAGAACATGCTGTGGGAGTGGTGCAGCAGTCACCCATGTTGGTGAGAACCAAGTCCAGAATGTTATCCTCCTTGTGGGGGATGAGACAAGCTGGTCTGGTGTGTTAGAATTGATTAAGTCAAAGAATTGTTGGGTGAGTGCATTAGTGCAGGAATAGTTCACCCAGTCAACGGTAAGGTAGTTGAAGTCGCTACGGATCAGGATGTTAGGGGGCACCTTGATGGAGTCGAGTAGGTACAGGTAGGAGGAGTGGGTATCCTGAGTCATGGAGAGGGGTCTATAGCTGGCTATAAGTTGGATGGGTGTCTTGCCAACTGTCAGTTGCACCTGGAGTAATTCTAGTGTGTCATGCTGGCAAACCAGTGTGGAGGTGTGCCTGTCCTTAATGAAGATAGAGACTCCATCACCCTTAGTCTTTCTGACCTCGTTTTGGGGTCAGAAAGTGTGGAATGAGGTATAGCCTGGTAAAGCAGGGGTGCTCTCCGCAGCCCTAAACCAGGTTTCTATGACCGCATAGACATCGGCATCTTTCCAGTGTGAGGAAAGACACCAGTGAGTACATTTTCAGGGTAAGGTTCCTAGCGTTAAGCAACATGACCTTTGATTTGCTTTTTTGACCGATCTTTTATGTTGGAAGATTTGTCTTTGGGACATAGCCTAAAAATGGCACAGTGGGGGAGGCAAGAGCCTTGGCGAGGATCCAGAACTACAAGGGAGACAGGTGGAGGCCATCTCTGGCAAAGCATCGACCCCTGTCAACCATGTCATCCCAGGCAGATAGATACTGGATCTCCTTGGAAAGACACCAGAAACTAAGCCATTTGTTTAAGCCAGTTATTTTTTGCTGGTATTGTGGTATTCTTGGTGAAGGTAGGATGCTGCTTAGGGCTAGGGTCATACCTGCCTGGGACACATACTGTGAGAGCTCAATCATGTCTCTCATCATATAGTCCAAGGAGGTATGTCTCGAGTCATTCACACCAACATGGACAATGACAGAGTCATACTTGTACCTGTTGTGGAGAGACTTAAGTGCGTGCATAATGTGGCGGATTCTGGTACCTGACAGACAACTGACTGTGACCTTCTCCTTGTCAAGCCTGGTGAGGGGGACATCAGTGTGTCTCACTACTGAGTCGCCAATGACTAGTATGTTTGGTTATTGTTATGCCTTATGGTTGCGTTAGTTTATTGTTATGCCTAATGGTTGTGTTTGTGAGACACTAGTGTTTTGTCTACTGTGTGTGATGTGTTTGTTGTGTGTGGAATGTTTGTGAGTGTGTTTTGGGAGTTTCTGTTGATTAGGTAGAGTTTTTATTGAGGACCCCTGCATAGGTGGGTGTGTTCAAAAATAAACTCCATTTCTGTGGAAGACCAGAAAAGGAGAAACAACCAAAAGGGCCTGAAGTTCAGAGACTCTTTTGGTAGAAGTCAGAGCCACCAACAAGACAGATTTCCAGGTACACCGCTTGGAAAAAGCTGCTGGTTAAAAAGGTGACTGAATTAACTTTTCAAGGACAAAGTTAAGGTCCCCAAAAGAAGGAATTGGCTTTCTGAGATGCCTCATATAAAGGGCACATTTAAAAAAAAAAACATTGAACATCCAATCCCGGAGGAAAGTGGTGGATCTAAAGGCAGACAGTCAGACATGTCTGACAAATGGGCTTTAACAGAAGAGTATGCCAGACTAGAACTGAGCAACTCACACAAACAAAAAGAACAGTAGGAATACCCACTAACAGATGGTACTGTTCCTTATGATACCATATAGAAAATTTCTTCCACTTTACAACACAAGACTTTCTCATAGTGGGTTTTCTGGCCTCTTGCAAAACCCAAAGCACATCCTCAAAAAAACTGGTGGCGAAAAGAATTCAAAACCCCATCACCCAGACAGTCAAATGTAGGGTGAGAAGATGAAAGTGAATGAGAGAGAGCCCTTGTCCTGTGTGAGGAGATCCATCCTGTGAGGTAACTTGTGATTTATTACCCCTGACCAAGGAAAAAAAAGAATGGGAAACCAATAAGCCAAAAGGGAGTCACCAACAAGATTTTGGGCCTTTCACACTTGATGTTGTGTAGGATCCATGGCAACAGAGGATGAGGAGGATAAGAAACATCCCTTTCTAAGAAAAATACATGGTGTCCACTTTCCAAGCCAGAGGACTTGATACTCTGGAACAAATCTTGGGAAGTTGTCTGTTCAGAGGAGAGGCAAAATATCTGCCAGAGGAGTACCCCAACAATGGACAAAGTCCATGAAACCCTCCCTGTGAAGCATCTATTGTCAGGATTTGTCCTTGACCTGCTCAGATTGTCTGCCACAAGACTTTCCTCTGAGGGAACATAAACTGCTTGAAGTATCATGAGATGGTGGAATGAGAAATCCCATTTATTGAAGAACAGTCTACAGCAAAGGTAAGACTTGGATGTCCTTCAAGGATGCATCTGCAGTCATAACATATGGGTTGTCCTGCCTCAGGCAGCCCTGCGGTCGGCCAGATTCCAAAGTCTGGGTCTGGCCTCGGCTGATGTCGCACTTTCCCCGACGTCAGAGCTTCTGGGGTATAAAGGCATCAGCCGACGCCATTTTTTCCTCAGTCTTTTTTGCTGCACGGTGCCCGAAGCAGAAGCTGTTCGCAAGTGCCGGTCGGTCAGATCCAGAGATTTCAGCTACCGAAGACTTCTAAAAAAGCTAAGTACCCCGTTGGGGACTCTTTCTTGCCTCAGCCGATGTCAGGCAAAGTAAATAATTGTTTAACTTGTGGGAAACAAATACCTCATAAGGATTTCCATTCTTACTGCCTTCCTTGCTTAGGCCCAGACCATGACGTATCAGCTTGTTTAGCCTGTACCTCCCTTCAACCGACGGACTCTTGGACATCGGTCGGAGTTTGCAGAAGAGTTTTTTGGATCCGCTTTTGCATATAAAATGCCGTCGGAGACTCCGATTACACATTTAGCCAAAAAAACGCAAGGAAAAGGACCGACACTCGTGGCCCGCGGTTTCGGCTGAAACCACGGTTAGGCCTACCGCGAGTGTCTCTGTTTCGGCTGAAACCGAGCCCTCGGTTCTAACTTCTGCCGAAATCATACCACCGACAACCAAGCCCAGAGAGGCTCCGGCTGAGTCGGCTACAGAAATCCCTACCGAAGAAGCAAGCACACAAGAATTGTCCGACACCATCCCTTTGGACATTTCTACTCCTGCACGTGGGGCAGCTAGGCCCCCTGCTTCTATGTCTATTAAGGCCTTCTCCAGGGCTAAAGCAGCTAAAATTTCAAAGGCTTTGCCTGCAAAATCTTCCTCTCAGAGCCCTTCCTCAAGTTCTCAGATTCTCAGCCTTGCTGAGGACCTTATATCTCTGATTAGGGGTTCCCAACCTCACCCAGACAGGGCCTCTCAACCACCTCCTGACAAAAGGCCTAGGACTGAACCCCCTGAGCCTCTCTCCACTGATTACTCCTCGGATGGATCTGATTTATCAGACCATCAGGAAGGGCCATACTCACAATATGAGGATTCAGATGCAGAAGACTCTATTCCTTCTGCCTCCCCTCCAGAAGATTTTTCCTTTGGGGAGACTTTACACTCAATGAGGGAACACTTTCAATGGCAGGGTCAGGATTTCTCTGATTCTAGAAAAAGACTTGGGACCTTTTTACACTTGCCACAGCATAGGCCTTTAGCCATACCACCTGTGCTAACAGTAGTTGATGATGCATATAATGATGTCAGTTCTGCCCCTGATTCTCTTCCCCTGGCCCCTGCCAAACCTGACAGATATTACAGGGTCCCGGATACTCATTTTCATTTGTATAAACCACATGCTGCAGACCCAGAAACTATTTCTCAGGGCCCAAAAGGTGTTGCAGCTGCCACTGCCAAAAACCCACTACCCTCTGAAAGGGAGTCAAGAGCATTAGAGAGATGGGGAAAAAAGGTTTACACATCTGCTACTCTTTCTGCCAGGGCTTTAAACTGTCAATTCCATATGATACAGTACCAGGAATATTTGTTAGATCAGCTGAATAAAAAGCTTTCTTCTCCTGAACCTTTAGACCGTAAGTCCCTTCAGGATTGGGTACACAACTCTCAGCAGGTCAGCAATCATTTCTTAAAATGTGGCTATGATGCACTGGAGGCTTCATTTAGATCCGCTATGACTGGAGCAGTAATTCGAAGGTAGCCTGGCTAAAAGAGCAATCCTTGCCAGACCATGTCAAGGCTAAACTCCTAGATGCTCCAATGGAGAAACAAAGTTTATTTGGCTCCCCTGCACAGGAGATTTTAAAGAAAGTGGAAGAAAAAGCAAAATCTGTACAAACAGTAAAGGATTTTCTGCAGATCCAACCTCCGAGGTTCAGCAGAAACTGGCCTTCAAAGAATTGGTCCTTTCCAGACACCTCCAGAGCACAGAGGGGCAGGAATAGACACCCAAGAGGCAGAGGTCAATCAAAGGGTGCCTACAGGGGTCGTCAGTGGCAACCTGCCAACCAGAGGAGTACTGCCACAGCTACAACTACAACCACTTCCACAGGACAGACGCAATGACTTGGCTCTGATTCCGCCTACCAGGGAACAAGTGGAAGCACCCTTGGGCGGAAAGTTGGCTTTATTCTCGAAAAATTGGCATTGCATTACAAAAGACAAATGGACATTGCAAACAATAGACAAAGGATACAGGTTTCACTTCCACACTTTACCAAAAAAGAGCGGAATGCCAAACCTCCCACCAAACCAGAAGCCAGAGGCTCTAAGGCAAATCAACAGTTTACTCCAGATGAAAGCAATAGAAAGGGTACCAACTATGGAACGAGGCTAAGGATTTTACTCCAGACTATTCCTTGTACCAAGAAAAGAAACCCAATGGAGGCCTATTCTCGACTTGTCCGCACTAAACACATATCTCATTGTGCCAAAATTCAAAATGCTGACCCTACAGCAACTTCTTCCCATGTTGGGCAAGGAGTCTTGGCTGGTGACTCTAGATCTCAAGGAGGCATTTGCACGTCCCTATACGACCAGATTGCAGAAGACACCTCAGATTTCTTGCAGGATCAGAGCATTATCAATTCTCAGCATTGCCCTTTGGCTTATCTACTGCGCCCAGAGTATTCACGAAATGCCTGGCATCAGTAATTGCACATTGCAGGCTTCAAGGAATTCATATCTACCCATACCTGGACGACTGCCTAATACAAGCGGACAACAAGACAAAACTAATAAAGGATTTGGCCTATGTCATACACCTGTTACAGGCCTTGGGATACACAGTCAACATCCAGAAGTCAAGACTAGTGCCATCCCAAAGGATAACATTTTTGGGTGCGGATCTGGACACAATAACTCAGATGGCTTTTCTCACAGAAGAAAAACAAAAGCAACTCCCAGTCTACTTCATGGCTTTGACAAGACAGACTCAGCTTACTGCAAGGAAAGTCCTGCAGGCCCTGGGTTTCATGGCATCCTGCATAATCTTGATCCCGCATGCCAGGCTGCAATTGAGGAAATTACAATGGTACCTAAGGAATGTATGGTCTCAACACAGACACAGTCTAGAAACCATGATACCAATCATTCCATGCCTGAAAAAGGAATTCCTGTGGTGGGCTCAGGCCTGCCAGACCAACAGAGGGTTGTCTTTCAACAAACCACAACCAAGGCAGACCATCACCACGGACGCCTCAGACCTAGGATGGGGAGCACACATGGAAGACAAGTGTATCCAAGGCCTATGGTCTCAAGACCAGCTAAACTTGCACATAAACCTAAAGGAGATGCTGGCAGTAAAGCATGCAATCGAGGCATTCAAATCATTCCTCCAGCAAGGACATCTACTGATAAGGACAGACAATACCACAGTCATGTGGTACATAAACAAACAGGGAGGCACGCATTCCTACCCTCTATGCCGGATGGCAATGGATCTGTGGAACCTAGGCCTGAATCTCAACATCCAACTGCAGGCCAAATTCGTACCAGGAAAAGAGAATTCACTAGCAGACAGCCTAAGCAGAACTACCACAGATGCTCACGAATGGATGCTGCATCCACACATCTTCAAAATCATAACAAACAAATGGGGAATCCAAAAAGCAGAATACGGATCCCCCAAGCTCGAGACTCAGAATACCAGAAGTATTTTGAAGCAATGAATTTATTCACAAAATAAAACGAAACAAAACGAAACACTTGGAGCTCTAGTCTGGGTTGAGCGCTTTCATCTGACAAAACACAGATTTCTTCAGAACCAATAAGCTCCTGTTAACCTTTCAATTTAAAAGCTTTTTGGCGCCAAACCTTTCTAAAATAGTACTGAAAAAGTATCCTATGACAACATTAAAAACAATATTGATAAATCAATTATGCTACATTGCAATCTTGGTAATAAATATTTTCTATTTTCTTTGTTAATATGTACATAGGTAACTCTACCCCTTTGTAAAATTTGTAAAATTTATAAAATTTATAAAATTTTACACACATTATAATACCAACAGTGGGTTAAGGATAACTCATAGGTAAAAGCATTCTCCCTGTTTATTTGTCTTCCATACTGTATGTGTATAATATGTCTACCTACTGGGTTTCATCAATATGTAGTGTACTTATACAAATATGTATAAACAATACTAATATAAACTAATGAGACTCAATAGTGGGTTATTTAGGGATTGTGTACTGGAAATACATATACATTAATTCACAAATCTTGGATACTGCTCACCAAAAAGTTTTACATAAAATGGTAATAATCTATAAACACAACACTTGCCTGTTCCTATCTGTAGTGCTATTACTAATTTAATGCTAGAAAAGGTTTTAGACTGATGTGGTCGTTTAAGCCTGGTGTTGTAGTGGCATCCATCCATATTTGCCATTTGCTTTCGACCCATGCCAGATAGGTTTTCCAATTTCCACCCCTATCACCTATCTCTACCTGGTCAATAATTGCAAATGTAAAATTATGGTCTGTACCCTTTTCTAGAATGTGTTTACAAAGTGCGTTTTTAGGAAGTGCGTTTTTAGGATCACCTTTTTTAATCCTGTACAAATGCTCATATATACGGGTCTTAAATTTCCTCTCTGTTTTGCCTATATAAAAGGCTGAGCATTTTGTACAGGTTGCGATGTAAACAACACGTTGTGTATTACAATTCCCATTTTTACATATTACTGTAGTTTTAATGATGTTATCTAATTTAATTTTTAAATTGGTATTAATATGTGAGCATTGTTTACTTTTCTAGCATTAAATTAGTAATAGCACTACAGATAGGAACAGGCAAGTGTTGTGTTTATAGATTATTACCATTTTATGTAAAACTTTTTGGTGAGCAGTATCCAAGATTTGTGAATTAATATATATGTATTTCCAGTACACAATCCCTAAATAACCCACTATTGAGTCTCATTAGTTTATATTAGTATTGTTTATACGTATTTGTATAAGTGCACTACATATTGATGAAACCCAGTAGGTAGACATATTATACACATACAGTATGGAAGACAAATAAACAGGGAGAATGCTTTTACCTATGAGTTATCCTTAACCCACTGTTGGTATTATAATGTGTGTAAAATTTTATAAATTTTACAAATTTTACGAAGGGGTAGAGTTACCTATGTACATATTAACAAAGAAAATAGAAAATATTTATTACCAAGATTGCAATGTAGCATAATTGATTTATCAATATTGTTTTTAATGTTGTCATAGGATACTTTTTCAGTACTATTTTAGAAAGGTTTGGCGCCAAAAAGCTTTTAAATTGAAAGGTTAACAGGAGCTTATTGGTTCTGAAGAAATCTGTGTTTTGTCAGATGAACGCGCTCAACCCAGACTAGAGCTCCAAGTGTTTTGTTTTGTTTCGTTTTATTTTGTGAATAAATTCATTGTATTCTGATTCTCGAGCTTGGGGGATCCGTATTCTGCTTTTTGGATTTTACAGTTGTTGTGTGCTCCAAACAAATGGGGAATGCCAGAGATAGACCTGTTCGCCTCCCCACTCAACCACCAACTGAAGAAATTCTGCTCAAGAGTATACCACCCACAAGCCTGGAGGGTGGACTCCCTCTCTTTCAGCTGGAAGGCCCTAACAGTGTATGCTTTTCCACCTCTCCCATTGATGTACACAGTTCTACTGAAGATCAGGGAGGAACAGCCAAAGGTGATTCTGATAGCTCCAGACTGGCCAAGGCAGCATTGGTATCCGCTACTGAGAAGCATGTCTCTGACGAACCCATGGCCTCTACCCCTATGGCCTTTACTTCTGACGCAGAACAACTACAAGATCCTGCATCCAAACTTGAAAACACTGCAGCTAACTGCCTGGAAAATTGCTTAAAACAAAACAAAACTGTTTTATCTCAGAGGGTCAAGGACATTATCCTGGAGGCTCGCAGACCCTCCACAAGAAAAACATACTCAGCAAAATGGAAAAGATTCCTCATTTGGAGTGCATCAAAGGGTGCAAATCTCACATTGGCAAACCTAGCACACGTCCTAGAATACTTAGCAGAACTGTTCCACAATGGCCTGTCCTATTCTTCCATTAAGATTCATGCTTCAGCAATTTCAGCAGAATACAACATGGATCCTCCTATCTTCTCTCACCCTCTCCTCAGACAATTTTTAAGAGGGATCAAAAATGTAAAACCTCCAAGGAAACCCCCTCTGCCTACATGGGATCTCAACTTTGTGCTGGAAAAATTAACACTACCCCCTTTTGAACCAGCTGCATCAGCAGACTTACAGTTCTTATCTTGGAAAACTGCTTTCCTTCTAGCAATCACTTCAGCAAGAAGAGTATCCGAGTTACAGGCACTAATGGCAGTGCAGCCTTTCCTTATTTTTCACCAGGATAGAGTGTCTCTGAGAACCAATCCTACTTTTTATGCCAAAGGTGGTATTCAGGGTATCCTTGAACCAAGCTATTCATTTGCCTACGTTCTTCCCTAACCCACAGAACAGGGGGGAAAAACTATTGCACACCTTGGATGTACACAGACAACTACGTTACTATCTGGACAGAACTAAAACCAGCAGAAAAACTGACCAACTTTTTGTAGCATATGCAGCTGGAGTGCAAGGAAAAGCAATATCCAAACAGACAATTTCAAAATGGATAGGAAATTGCATTCGATTCTGCTACTCTTTTCATGGAAAGACAACTCGTGGAGTACTCCACAAGAGCCACGGCCACCACTACAGCTTTCCTACGAGGGGTGGCTACCAAGGACATTTTAGAAGCTGCTACTTGGAGCTCCATGCATACATTTGCCAAGCATTACAATCTACCTTTATACTCCAGATCCCGAGCAGGTTTTGCAACTGCAGTTTTACAGGGGATCTTAACTACACCATCATTATCTTAGGACCTCCTCCCCCAGTTTGGCTATGGTATTCTACCCATATGTTATGACTGCAGATGCATCCTTGAAGGACATAGTACAGTTTTGTACCTACCATAAATGTAGATGTCCGATAGGTATGCATCTGCAGTCAGGATTACCCACCCTCCTTCCCCTCTGTGGTATTCCTAGGGTGCTTACCCCTCTTTCATCTAGCTGGGGGAATCTATTATGGTGTATTTGTTTGTATGTATATATGTATATATATATTTTGTTTACTACTGTTTGGAATTTTCAACATTTATCCAAATTTAGCCTTCCTAGAGGGCACCTGGCATCTGGGGCAAGAAACACTGAGGAAAATGGCGTCGGCTGATGCCTTTATACCCCAGAAGCTCTGACGTCGGGGAAAGTGCGACATCAGCCGAGGCCAGACCCAGACTTTGGAATCCGGCCGACCGCAGGGCTGCCTGAGGCAGGACAACCCATATGTTATGACTGCAGATGCATACCTATCGGACATCTACATTTATGGTAGGTACAAAACTGTACTTTCTCCCTTGCTTGTTTACATACCACATGATAGTGGTGTCTGTGAAAATTCTGAGGGGACCTGTAATCCAAAGGGAATGTAGAGCCTGAAAAGCTAGGTTAAAAGCTGTCATTTCCTTGATGTTGACATTGTCTTTCACCTGCCGAGGAGTCCAGATCCCTAGACCTTGGTGCTGGAAGAAGGCCCCCAACTCAAATCTGAAGTATAGTGGGGGATGGAACCTGAAAAGGTAGACCCAGATTCACAGAAACTCTTTCCTGAGGCAAGGCAAGACAGAGATGGGAAAGTCCAGATCCAGACAATGTTGCATCCAAGTTTTCTTGAGATACTACTGAAACATCCACTTATGGAGTCTGTAAAAAGTAAATCATTTGAATAGTGGAAGCCATGAACACCAGGGCTTATACAGACTCTCTTACAGCCATCACCTGTAATGGAAGAAGAGACTTGGAAGAATGCTGTCAGGGAGAAGACCTTGAGAGGAGAAAGAAAAGCCATCATTGATAGGGTCTGGATTCTGCATTCCAGGAAAACATGGTCCTGTGAAGGGGTTAGAATAAACTTCTTGAGACTGAGTGAAATCCACACAGTGAAGGAGCATGGTGAATTTTAGGTTGAAGGTAAGAAGTTGCTGAGACGGGGCTTGAATAAGAAGGTCCTCCAGATAGGGAAAAATCCAAACACCATGGAGTCTGCAAAATGCTATAACATGGGTGAGACGGTTTATAAAAAAAACATAGGTGTTGTAGAAAGACCAAAAGGCAAAGAAAAGAGCTAATAATGTCAGGAAGAAACAGAGAACCATAAATACTTCCTGAAGAAAGGGTGAATTGGAATTTGGAGATAGGTATCCTTCTGATCCAGAGATAAGAGATAGGCCTGAGAAAGCAGCAGGGGAAATGAGCCTGGAGGGAGAACATTTTGGATTGGGGAGCATTCAGAGAAGTGTTCAGAATGGAAAAGTCTAGAATGGGCATCCAAGAGCCCTCCTTCCTGTAGACCAAAAACATCCTGTATTAGAAATGTCTGTCCCTCTGGGTCAGAGGGATTGGCTGAATTGTCCCTTGAGACAATAAGTCCTGAAGAAAAGGAAAATGGAGCAGCTGGCAATGTGGAGGTTGAGGAATTCCTGAAAAAGGAGGAAGATATTTCCAAACCATGAAATAACCATTTTGAATGACCAAAAGAACCCAAGAGTCTGTGGTGGTTTGTTGTCAAATTGTAAAGGACAGAGTTAAGCTTAGAAAAACAGGAATCTTGCCAAAGATGGAGTAAGAGAGAGAGAGAGAGAGAGAGAGAGAGATGACTGTCAAATAGAGGCTGATTTTTCTGGGAATGAAGACTTCTGTTCTCTTGAATTCTGTGTTGATTTCTCAGGAGGCACTCTCTTGGAAGATCTCTTGATCTTCAGTGGTTGCGTGTGATGCCTATGCATAAAGGGTGGCTTTTGCAAAGCCTTAAAAAGCTTTGCAGCTGCAGAGCCAAATATATTTTGAGTATCCAAAGGAGAATCCAACAATTTAGCCTTGATATCCCCAGGGGAGAGATTGCAACCTAAGCCAGGTTGACCTGATTAACTTACCTTGATTCAGCCACATGAGAAGAAGCATCATAGCTCCATTCAATGGAATGGTGATCCACCCTGTGATTCAAAATCTGGTAAGAAAATGGCAGAGGTTGTAGCTTCAGAATCAGGCACATCTGCCAGAACACCCTCAAGTTTAGATGGAAGGACCAGGACATACTTGGTCATATGGTTTTGGTAATTAATGGCTCAGAAGGCTAAGGTGGCAGAGGTATAAACCGTCTTACCATGCCTGTCCATAGCCCTACTATCTCTTTATCAGAAGGTAAAAACTTAGAGGAAGGACTCAACTTAGGAGATTTGTCATCAGAGAAAGAAATTACTGCAGGGCCGGAAGGATTCTTGTACAAGAATTTCTGAGGCTCAGGAGCTTTGTAGAACCTTTTTTAGGAACATAAACTGAGACTCTGGTGCATGTGAAGCAGAAGTAAAGGTATCAAGAAGGGCTTCCAAAACAGGAAGTTCTGCAGAAGGCCTAGAGAGTCCATTGTAAAAGATTATAATATCTCCACTCAGCATCAGACATTTGGGAACTCTCCCACTGAAAATGTTCCATCATTTTCACAATGGTGTCCCCAAAAGAAATCCCTCAACAGGGGAATCAGGGGAAATAGTATAGTCTTCATCCAGTCCCAGAGCAAGAGAGAAATGGATTTGGGAGGAATAAGCCAGGAATTATTCCTCTGAATCCAGATCTTCTTCATCATCACAAGAATCAAAAATCCTAGTTCTCTTAAAGGGAGTGGAAAAAGAAGGGAAACATACTGATAAACATTGTTGGGGCTTTAAAGCCATGAGGGTTTTAAAAAGACCCTAAATGAAATGCTGCCACTTCATATGGGTGCCTTTAGCTACAGGTACCACATGCCTTGTCTTGTCTTTTGGTTTCCTTTATAGGAACTTCTGCTCTTAGGGGGCTCTGAACTCTATAACTTCAATAAGAGAACCAGGGATTTCTTCCCTAAGTATCTGGGGAATCTCCCTAGGCCCCACAGAAATAATCAGCCACTGTTTCCCCTTCTCATCTGCAACAGATACCTCAGCCTCAGGGGACATGCGAATAGTATGCCTCGTATCAGCCACCAACTGGGCGTGACAGAGGGAGATGGCATTGGAGCAGGATGATCCTCAGGCTTATCAGACCCTCCAGAAATGTCCGGCAGAGGCTGAACAGCAGAGGTCTCTACTAATCGCATCTTTTCAGACTTCTTTTCTGAAAGCAGCTGAATGCCGAGGTAGGCAGATTCATAGGTAGGTACTAGGCTATCTGCCCGGGGGCATTTATAAGCCTAGTCAGAGTGTGTCGGCTTTCACCACCCCATTGATTAATTAACTGATCCTCTGTCAAGCAGAGCCAATGAAGTGATCCCAGGGGTGTATTTTCTGTTACCCATCCACTCGTCAAGGTTTCTCTTGAAGAGTGTTAGTGAGGGGCTCTGCTTGATGTAATTTGGAATTTGTTCCAAAGCATAGGGAGTCCCCGTGACAGGAATCTGTCCCACCAGCATGTTCTATTTATTGTTGTGGTGAAGTTTAGCTCACTAGACCGCGTGGCTCGCAGTGACTTGGATTTCTTTAGGTGGAGCATGTCCATCAATTCTGAGTTGGACATGGCTTTGTAAGTCAGGCAGATATCACCTCTGAGTAAGAGATATGCCACTGAGGTTAGCCAGAATTTTTTCAGTCGGGCTGCATAGGACATATGTTTAAGACCAGTAATCCTCTTGGTGAGGTAATTTTGTAGTCTTTCCAGCTGTTGGAAGTGTCTTGTAAGGTACATCCCAAATGGGGCATTGTACTCTATGATGGGTCTAATGAGTGACGAGTAGAAGGGCACTATAACCTCTTTATTTCTAGATGTGAACCCTTTAGAAATTTGATGGGCCACATAGGATTTCCTAGCTACTTTGTCAATATGATTGTCAAAGGAGAGATTACTATCTACCTGGGTCCCCAGATCTCTTATTACCTCTTCTGTATTAAGGGGGCTGCCACCTATGTGGTAATTTGTGGGTGTTTTGTTTTTCCCAAATGGGCTGACTATGCATTTTTTGGCATTTAGCTTGAGGGCATGACTTTGGCACCAGGTGTCCATCTCAGTAAGGCTCTTTTGGAGGATGTCCGTGTCAGCCAGAGAGTCAATTATGGCTCCCAGTTTGGAGTCATCGGCGAACTTAGCCGTAGCCTGTTTTTGCCTGTACTACTGAGAAGTATTTGCTGAACAGTAGGTGTCCCAGGACCGAGCCTTGTGGGACACCACTTGTGACTGGTTTAGAGTCAGACCTGGAGCCCGCTATTCTTACCGCGTGAGTTCTGTCTGTAAGCCAGTTGGCAACCCATCTCGTGATGTAGGGGTTTGTGTTCAGGCTGGTGAGTTTTTCTGTAATACCCGAGTGGGGAATGATGTTAAAAGCCTTGGCGAGGTCAAGGTAGGCTGTGTGAACCATCTTTCCCTCGTCTATGGCTTTGGTGACTGTCCTGAAGAAGTCAACCAGGTTTAGTAGGCATGATCTGCCCTTAACAAAGTCGAACTGGGTCGGGTCAAGTGTTTGGAGGTTCCCAATGTCTTTGTTAATGAGTTCCATGATGATGTGCTCCATAGCCTTGCAGACCAGGCTAGTCAGGCTTATGGGGTGATAGTTACCAGGGTCAGTTGTGGCCCCTCCTTTGTGGAGAGGAATAACCGTTGCTGTGCGCCATTCTATGGGCACGTAGCCTGTGGAGAGGCTGAGGTTGAACAGCGTGTTTAGGTGGGGGGTTAGTTCGTTCTATAGTTCGTGCAAGACGCAGCCTGGAACACCATCTGGTCCCATTGATGCTGTGTTTTTGGCTTTTGAAAGGGCTGTTTTCACCTGTGCGTCTTTGATTTTTGGGACACTACACTTTTCCGGTATTGTTGTGGGCTCTTTTGGAGGTGAGAGGGGTGTTATTCAGAAGCTATACTTCCTTAAAATAATTAATATTAAGTAGTTCATTTATCAAAAGGTTGAAATTCATTTGGTCTAACGTTCATTTGGTCGACGAATTAATATTAAGTAGTTCATTTGGTTGCCAGACAGTGCTGTCGACCTTATGTTGACAACAGGCAAGGATTTATCCTTGTCAGCACTGTTGTGCAATCCTGGAGTTGTAATATATAAGTAGCGGGGGGGTGTGGGGGGGTGCAAGGGCACAGCCCCCCCCCTGCAAAAACACTAGTGTTAGTTTGAGGTGTGTGTCGACCATTTAAATGTGGACATTTTGGTGATGATATTATGACCTGTCGATGTAATGATGTCGACCAAATGAACGTCGACCAAATGAATTTTAATCTTTTGATAGTAAACCCCGAAAGAAACTACAGATGGCTGTGCAGGGTATTGGGGACAAAGGCCTGGCAAATATTGCAGTGTGATCATGCTCTGCACCTAAGCAGAAGGCACTTATGTCTGCCCTTACAGTGAATCTGCCTCCCATACTCACATTTCCCCTTCCTGGATGACATGTACAACAAATAACCAAGCAAAGAGAAAAAAGGAAGACTTGTGAACAACTTATGGCGACAAAGAAATTCTGAGGATTGGTATTCGTATATCACTTATGTACCTTATGCCTCAAATGTAGGGCATGTATCTAAAGTGTGGCACTTAGAAGGACTCGAGGCTTTAGTATGTTGGCTGGACATCCATATGTCTTTGAGTAGATATCTTTTGTAAGGAATATTGCAACAGTGGTAATGAAGGGCATCTGCTTTGGTGGAGAGACCAGTTTTATCTGACTCCAGATCTTCCATTTTATTTTCCGGCTCGAGTACAGTCCGTAACAGATGCCTCAGATTTTACATGGGGAGCTGTGTCTTTTGGGGTAAGAGTGCAGGATCTTTGGAACAAAATAAGACTGACCAAAACATATAAACATGAGATGTTTTCAGATATAAATGCATTCAGCTCTCAAACATCTGTGATCCCTAGGATTACTGCAGGTGATTACAGACAACATCACAGTGATTATAGTACATGAATAAATGGGGGTTCCAGATATTACTCTGTGTAAATTAGTTGTGGTAGCCTGGGATATGGCAGTTCAGCACAACCTAACTCTTTATGCACTATTACTTTCCATCAGTGCAAAACATTGCAGCAGACAAGCTGAGCCAAGATCTTGACAGACACTCACTAGTGGAAAATGAATCATGGGGTCTTCTAGATTTGATTCAGTTTTGGAAAACACTAGAGATAGATCTATTCTCCTCCATTTACAAAAAAAATTAAAAAAAAAAATTCTTCCCTGGGACTCCTAGCAAGCAGGCATAGAAAACAGATGCATTCTCATTTCCTTGGATGGTAACATTCCTGTATGCCCTTTCACTGATATGGAGTCTTTAAAGGTCATGTGGTGACTCCCTTCTTGCCTAGACAACAGCATTGTTCTCTTCTTTTGGAAATGGCCAAGAACAGTTACCACACAGACTTACAGATTGGACCTATTCACACGAAACGGGAGTTGTTTGATACATTCCAACTTGAAACAACTTCAACTAACTGTCTGGATGATAGTTTTAATAACTTTTAGGCACCTATTTTTTGAGGACATGCATCAGATATTAGAGGAGGTAAAGAAACCTGTTACTGGGAAATCAAATAATGGCAAATGGAAAAGATTTTCTAGTTTGTACCATACTAAGAACTCTCTCTCAAGGTTAATTTATCAAGTCATTTCAGCATATTTGCCCATGGATCCTCCTGTTAGGTTCATAGGTTCATGTCAACATGTTTTTAAAAGGAGTTCTGCATACCTCTCCACCTTGAAAACAGGAGGAGGCTCCCTCTGTGGGATCTGAAGTTTGTTTTTGAAAAATTACTAGCTCTTCAGGATGATTTCAAGTTCTTAACATATAAAACAGTTTTGCTGATTGCTCGGAGTTCTGCAAAGAAGAGTGTCTGAGTTCAAGCTGTCTTGGGGGTCAACCATATCTCATTGATCACAAAGATAGTGTTTCTTTGAGCATTAATCCTTCATTTACAACTAAAATGGTATCATAGTTTACTTTAAGCCAAGCTATCCACCTCTGCCTCTTCTTTTCAGAACCTAAAAGTGAGACAGGATTCTTCATATTCCTTATCTGAGTTGTCTGTGGGCATTCAATCTTGACAGGACTAAAGCATTCAGAGATTCTGATCAGTTATTCATTTCTTATATGAAGGTAAGAAAAAAAGGACAACCTGTGTCAAAGCAGACTATTTCCAAATGTGGCTGCAGGCTGCCTCCTTTTGTTATTCCCATCAGTTCATGGCAGGGTCAAGGAACCATTCTGTTAGAACCGTGGCTTCATCAGTGGCTTTTTGGAAAGGGATGAACTCATAGTATTCTAGAGATAGTAACTCTGTTCTCTTTACATACTTTTACAAACCATTACAAAATTAGATTCTTTTCCCAGTTCTAGAGCAGGCTTTGCTGCAACCATTTCCAGGGTCTCCTGGACCTTAAACTTTCCTCACCCAAACATTATAAGCTATGGTATTCTACCCATAACGCTAAGGTTATTGCAACAGTGATCAAACAGTAAACATAGTACAGTTGTACAAGTAAACTTATCTTAATAGTAGATGCTTGATTGATCACTGCTGCAATAGCCATTCCCTCCCTCCATCTTCTTTAATTTTTGTGTGATTTTTGTTTGCCAGGGTGATGGCACTATTTATGTAGCATTGTCCATTTTCAGGGCTCTACTGTACCTTTTTCAGTTGGCGTGAAAGTTCTAAAGGAGTTGGCAACCCGCAGTATGGGCACATGGAAGGGGCCATTAAGCTTTGGAAGCTGTCTGGCTGTTAGATCCTGTACAGGATATAATTAATACAGCTAAGGATACTGCAGCAGAGATAATTGTGAACTTCTACTGCTATGGTAAATTTACATACACAACTGTACTTTTTTTACCCCATTCACAAAGGTGAGAGTCTTCCAGTTATAGTCCTTTTTTGTCATAGAATTATAAGCTACAAAGATTTTGTTCTAGGCCCTTTTATAGGAAACCATGGGCAGTGAATACATTTGGCATCCTGTGGCATGGGAACGCTCTTTGTGCTTTCTTACCCCTACTGACAACACGGGTACTTCAGAAGTTAATAACAGAAATGGACAGAATTCTATTCGTGGCCCTCTGTCATTTCTGCTAAAACAGTAAAATTGCAAGTGCTTATGTGTATGGAGGTTTACGTGGTCTTCTCCAAGGATAGGGTGAACTTTTGGTCTAAGCCCTTTTCATATCCAAGGCACTTTCTGAACTAGGTCAAAACCAGCAATTTCATGCTTTTTACCCAACAACCCCCATATGAAATCTCCTGGATGTCCATTGACAGCAAGTATTATATTTTGAAGATGAAGGGTATTGGACAAATAGACAAGCTTTTTGTCTCATATGTGCCTAGAGATACAGATAAGCTAGTTTTTAAAATCTTTCAAAATGCCTCACTAACTGTATTGTCCTCTGCTGTGACTATAGTAAGTGTCCCCCGAGGGCTGTGATCAGAAAATCTGAAGCCACGACAACCTTCTTCAGAAATATTATCTGCGCAGAACATTTGTGATGCAGCTACTTGGGCATTTTCTTCATACACAAGCTGGACATAGCACAGTTTTTTAAGTAAACTTACCATAACAGTAGATGTCTGAATGTTCACTGTTGCATTAGCCTTAGCTTACACTGGTTATGTCCTACCAAGTGTATAACAGTCAGCAAGCTTCCACCCCCTAAAACCATTAGTCAGCTTGAGCTAAGATCAGTAAAAGACAGGTTTGTGTGCCAAGCCCTTCATTCCTTTCATGTCAACAGAGACTGGGAGGCTGAGCCCTGAAAGGACAATGTTAGGAACAAAAAAAAAAGTGTCTACAACCAGGCATGAGCAGCACACCAAAAAACAAAGGGGGTGATGGAGGGAGGGATGGAGCGGCTACTGCAGGGGGGTGATGGAGGGAGGGATGGAGTGGCTACTGCAGTTATCATTCAAACATCTACTGTTATGGTAAGTTTACTTGCACAACTGTACTATAATCATATTGATCACTGTGCAGTAGCCTTAGCTATATGGATAGATTACCCTAGTTTACTGTAAAGAAGGGGGGAGCCAGGAGTCCTTGGAAAATGGTCCTAGAAAAGCCTGGTTCTAGCAAAGCCTGAGCTAGACCTAGAGAAGGAATTAAGCATATAATGCCTTGTCAATGTATGGCTAGAGGACCAAGTTGCTGCTTCTAGAATATTTCTAGGATCCAGTCATTTCAAAAAATCTATAGAAGAAGCCAAGGCCCTGGTAGATTGGGCCTTGACCCTGACTGGAATAGTTTTGTGGTGGCCGAGTATAACAAAAGGTAATAGCCAGAGTCAAACATTTGAAAATAGTCTATTTTGAGATAGTACCAGAGTTGTCTGTGGACATCCAAGGTATGCACTATCCTTTCTCCTTAATTTGTAGGGTCAGGAAAGAAAAAAAAAGGGAGATAGCTTGGTTTAAAGTAAACTTGGATAGCACTTCAAGCATAAAATAAGGATCAGTTCTCAAGGAAACTCTGTGCCTGTGCAAAATGAGATAGGGTTGACTCATCATAAGAGCTTGCAACTTGGATACCCTTCTCACAGACATCAGAGCAATCGGTAAAAGTTTTCCATGTTAGGAACCTTGTCAGCCAGGTAACTAGTTCAAATGAAGCAAGCATTGGCTTAACACAAAATTAAGATCTGAAGGAGGGGTCAATTGTTTTCTTGGAGGCCTCTTATGCAAAACCCCTTTCAAAAACATTTTTACATGAGAGTGTCTTGAAAGAAGAGGATCCATGGGCTGACCTGCTGAAATGGCTGATAAATGAACCTTGCTAGAGTAAGAAAGGCATAAGGATAGTAACTCACACAAGTATTGTAAAGCCAGAGAAACACTATCCCTGAATGGGTGCTGAGTATGCTTTGGCACCAACTAGAAAACATTTTCCATTTGGTAATGTATGATATTCTAGCAGCTGGCTTTCTTACCTTCATTAGTACCTGCTGCATGACCTCTCTAAACAGATGCCTAGAGGGAATTAAGACCCTATCATCTACACAGTCGGGTGGAATGTATCAAACACCCCTGATCATGTGTGAGTAAATCCATTCTGTGAGGAAGCGTGTGGTATTTGCCCCTGACCATTTTCAAAAGAGGGGAGAATCACTGTTACCTGGGCCAGAAGGTAGTCTCCACAGTGATCTCGGGATTCCTTCCGTATCTTCAGAATTAACCTGGATATCAATGGAAAGGTTAGAAAAGCATGCAGGAACATTCCTGTCAAAGGGAAGGAAAAGACATCTGTCCTCCAGACCTTCTTGCATGGAGTCGTAGAGCAGAATCTTGCCAGTTGATTACTCAGAGGAACCAAATGGATGAACTTGAGAAACTCCCCACAGATGGATCAAGTCTTGAAAGACCCGTCTGATGTAGTTTTCATTTGTGTGGGTCTGCCCCTGTCCTGCATAGCTTATCTGACACAACTTTGCTCAGACAGAGAATGTAGGTGCCTGAATTGTGCTATGAAGCTTTACCTCAAGCTAACATGATTAGTCTAGAAGCGGGGTACCACCTGGTTCCCCCTCACTTGTTGATGCACCACATGACTGTGTTGTTTGTAATAACTTGAAGAGGTCCACAGGGTCAAAGATGATCCAGAGAGTGGAGTGCCTTGATCAGTGCAAGCATCTGAGATATATATATATATATATATATATATATATATATATATATATATATATATATATATATAAATGTGTGTGTGATTGCATCTGTCATTCGTGTCCCACACACCTTGCACTTTTATCCCTTGTGAAACTTCTCCATAAGCAAAGTTAAGGTGCCTGTGATAGCTGACTGCTTTTGGAGAAGGGGATACCTGGATTTAGAGAAATTTGCTGTCTCCACCAAGTGCATTAGGAATGGGATTTAAAAAGACAAAGGGTGTTGGTGCTGAGACTAGAAAGACTTCAGATACCATTGTGTCTTTCTCAGGTGGAGTTTTGCTAAGGATATTATGAGAGTCATAAAGCCACAAGACCCAAAATCCTGAGGTATTCCTTTGCACTGACTAAAGTCTGAGTAGAAAACTTTAGAAATCCAAAACCTTCTTTGAACTGAGATGTCTAGCTGACACCCCAGGAACACAGTCTTTTGTGAAGGAATCAAAAAAGGCTTTTGGATGTTCTCTTGGAAACCCATCTTGCGTAAGAGATTCTCTCACCTAATTAAGAGATTCTCCTCACACTGAAAATGACTCTGCAAAGATAAGTTGCCTAAATGTGGAATACATTGGATACCCTGTGCCTTCAATGAGTTGTAACTGTAGATAGTCACTTTGTGAACACTCTTGGTGCAGTGGGGTAGTCCAATGTGTAAAGTAGAGAACTGATAATGTGTTCCAGACACACAAAACCTTAAACAACTGAAGTCTGGCTGACAATGGATGAGATGATAAGCATCTTTTAAATTTAGCATTACCAGGGAACTTAAATGAAGAAGAAGAGCTACCAGCTTGTGAAGTGACAACATTTTGAACCTGGGTACTGTCATAAACAAGTTAGGAAAGAAAGATAGATCCAAAGCTGTTCTCTAAGCATTTTCTCTCTTTAGCACTAAAATATACTTGAGTAAAAACCTTTCCCAACCTGGGAAGGAGGAACTGGGATGGCATGTGTTGAAGGATGATGGAAATAAGAGTCTGGTCAGGTGGATGAGGAATTACTCCCTTGAAAGGAGGATTTCCTCCCACTGACATCTGTAATTTTTATGAATGCTCTTCAGCACCTATTTGTCTGAAACTATCTTTTGCAAAGAGAAAAGATAAGATTCAGACTTTCTGAAAGGGAAAAAGGCCTGCCAGGCTGGGACTGGGGGAAAAGATCCCTTAAGTAGTCATTCTGACTTATTGGAATGTCCTTGGTTTTGGGGGGGGGGGGGGTCCTGAATTCTTTTTGGAACCCCTGCCATTTTTTTCTTCAGTGTCTGTTACCCACAAATTGTTGAGAGACTATTTTATTTTTTGCTGAAAGTGGATGAAGGCTTACAGAATCCTTTAGAAAATATGAAAAAGAAGGGATGAAAATTGTGAGATTCCCTGTATCAACTTACTCCATTCTTCACACTTTTTGATAACCTGTGCAGCAGAGGAACCAAAAACTGAATCTATATCCAAAGGAGAATTTAAAATGTAATTTTTCTCATCTGGTAGGTTCTGAGAACACAGCCATGCAACACTCTCAAAACAGTACCAGTGGTAATAGTCCTGGATAAAGTATCAGCTGAGTCATACACACACTGTAAACAGAGTTGTGATACGTAAAATGGAAGAAATTAAATTTAAATTTAAAGCAAATGTTTCCTCACAAGAAGACTGTAGACAAAACATTCCTCATACTTTCACAATTAGGCAAAATGACCTTTAACGTATGAGCCTGATAATTCACAATTATGAAAATCAAAGTTGCAGAAGCATACACTTTTTT